>NW_026624053.1:67864-196525 GCF_030028575.1 Malurus melanocephalus
CCGAGCCCGGAACCTTTGCGCGGGGAGGCGCAGTTTCCGGCGGGGCGGGCGGCGCGGACCGCCGTGCCCGGAAGCGGCTGCCCCTGCCCTTGCCCTCAGCGCGGCCGCGCTCCTGCGGCTCCCGGGCCGCTCCCGCTCCCTGCCGGCCCTTAGGATGTGGCGGACGCGGGCGGCGGCGGCTTGGTAAGCGAGACGGGCCCCGGAGAGCTGCAGGCGGGCCTGGCATCCGCGGGGGAGGCGGAGCAGCACAGGGGGTTGGGGTGCGAGCTGCGGGTGTGAATGGCGCAGGGCTGGGCCTGAGGCTGCTGCGGGCGGCAGCCTGGTACCCCTGGGCTGGGCAATTTCCCTTCTTCCAGATCCCTGGGACCTGGGRGAGGCGGTGCATGTAGAAGGGAGCTGCTTCTCCCGCATTCTTGCCCTGGGGAGCTCGGGCCGCTCTCGTATCCAGGTGTTATCCCTCCCAGCTGCGTCCCGCTTGTTTTCCACCGTTGTGCTACACCACTGCAGGCTGGAGCAGTGAAACTGAATGGCGGGCATTAGAGCGTTGTTCCTTGGCAAATTTCATATGTTCCCTGGTAAATTTCATAGAGTCATGAAGTGTTTTGGGTTGAAAGGGGACCTGGGAGATAATCTAGTGTCAAGCCCTATTTGGGAGCAACAGTAGGAAAATAAGCGTTGTGTAGTAATGAATGAGAAAGAGAATGCCACAGTGTCGGGTTACATTTGCTTTGTAGTCCCAGGGATAGCAGGGCACTTTTTTGTGTTTTACAGGACTTACAATTTCAGTGCAGCGTAAGAGTAGTCAGGTTGCAGGCTTGTAATAAGACAGAGCTACTCATGTCTGGAAGGATAGTTCTTGTTTTTGTTAGAACCAGCATTGCAGAGGCTTGAAATTTGGAGCTCATTCAGTACTTWGTTTAATGGCATTGTTCTGCCGTGCTTTTCAATCTAACTGTATTTTTAGTGAAGATCTCAAGGTGATTTTTTGGTCTTTGTTCATCAGGAGATTTAGCAGGTGGAGGGAAATAGAAAATGAAAGTTTTGGTGTGATGGAAGAGTAGTGGGGACTTAAATGAATTATAAGATTTCAGATGTGCAAGTAAAGCAGTTGAGTTTGAAATATGCAGTAACATTCAAAGGAAATTGTGGATTGAGTTATTGCCAGAAGACTGTGGTGGAATTGAATTTTTCCTTTAAACACACAGACTGAATGCTATAAAACACAGTGTGTTCTACAAGAAAAATCAGAGAAGAAGGTTACAAAATGTTACACAAAATGCCTTTAGGCCTGTTATAAGGAGAGAYTGCCACAGTATGTTCTACCATGTGATTTCTGCTGAAAATAATAAAATATCTGTGAAATGGTAATGACTACAAAACAAAGAACAGCCCAGTCACTGGCTTTGTACAGGCTTATCACACCCTGATTTAAAAATCAGGCCTCAGAAGTAGAAAGTAAAACACTTCTAGTGTGGAGGCTTTTTCAGGTTTTTTTGTTGGTAGTAGCCCACTATTGTATTGGTACCGTTCCAAGCCCCTTGTAATTCCATGTCCAAGAGGAGAAATTTGTTACTGGCTTAAGGGTTGTTCTGCTCCTGCTTATTAATTTCTTTCTAGGCTCTAAGTTTCTTATTGCCAAGGCCCAGCCTTCTGGAGATAGTTTAGTATAGCAGCAAAGGGTGCCTTTCTCAACCACAGTGACTTAGGAACATGGGCCTGCAGAGCAGTCCCTGGAGTTCCTTTATTAAAATCTCTGTTGCACTAAAGGAAATTTCTAAATGTAGATCGTCATCAAGAATGGTCTTTTAAGAGAGAAAAGTGTCTGAATTCTGATWTTTAACTTCCAAAAGCTCAATTTATGCATTAAAAGTTTTTTTTTTTTTTTAAAAAGTCTTTCACTTCTTTGGACATTAAGAACCTGCCTGTCATCTTTAGTATGCTGAAAATCTTGAGGCAAAGAACTCATAGAGATCATAGATCATAGAGAATTTTATTAGAAAATGCTATAATATTTGCCACTAAGTATGATTCAGTTGTTCTCTTTAAAATCAGTCAATTTTAAATGTTTTAGGATTATGTGATAAATAATTTGCCATTTCAGTGATGTGAAGCACTTTGGGTTTTTTTGTATTTGTCCCATTTGTAAGTAAAAGCATTTGATAATATTGAAAACMCTGAAAAAATCATGAAAGGACAAGCTTTCATTTCAAGCTTTAACATTCCAAGCCTGTAACTTCACGCTATTTTGCACTCMCTAAATTAATTTAATATTAACCATTCTGATATGATGGTACATCCAAAAAGTTACAGAAGAAATTACTTTTTTCAGAGCAGCTGTCTTTTCGCTGAACTAACAAAATTATCTCAAACTGTTGCAGTGTGCAGACAGTGTAATCAAAAGTACACAAGTTTTATTCCAGGCCATGTGTTTGTTTAACATAGGCTGGATTGATAAGGCTCCTGTGTTTTAACATGTGCTTTTCATGGCTGAGCTCTGTTTTTGGAGTCAAATCTTTCAGACTGAAATTTTCCCTCTTAAGTCTGAATTCCATTGTGAAAGCATCAACACACATGGTGCAGCCATCTCCAGAGCTAATCTTGTCTATGCATAACCCAAGATAAAACCATAGTCTTGTAATCCTAGAACCACAGCAAGTTAGAGTGCAAGGAGCTGRAAGATGTCATTAAGCACATGCTTCAGCTCTAAAGGACAATCTGCTTTGCCAAAACAGGACAAATGTGTTCTAGGATTTTTTCTGTGTATTGGGATGTTTTTAAGTTTGAAGATCCTCTACAAATTTAATGTTCTCTGAAAGTTCATGTAGAGAATAAGACAGGCCAAATTGTGAAGTTTTCTTGTATGTTGCAAGTCTTCTATGGACTCTTAGCCCAAACGATGCTTTACCACACACATGTTACTTGCCTTATTGCAGTGTGAAAGTTAAATGTAATTCATAACAGACCAGAATTGGTAATTAAGGTTTTGTGTCTGTAATCACTAAAAATGCTATACCTATTAATGCTGTTTGCAGCTTTTGATTTCCTCATAAACGTAGCAGTAGTAGCTGGAAATTGTGCATTCAGGGTGATATAATAGGATTATTTGTAACCAGTTAAAATATAATGTGAGTTGCTTCCAAAGAGGTGTCTTAATGGTGTTTTGAAGAAATCAGGTAAAGTTTGTATTTCTTTCTTTTAGTGTCATCTGCCGGAGTCTAGCAAATACCAGCTATGGAATAAAGAGAAAATCATCACTTCAAAACCTACATCTTGTTTCCCGAAGTATACATCATCCCTACTATCCAAGTTCAAAGTTTCAGAGACCTCCCTTAAGGATATCCATTCAGCTGTTCTCTTCTCTGAATCGTCTTCCCCTTCACAAAACAAAACTTTTAAATGTAAAACATGGGTACCAGGCCCACAGGAACTTTTGGCTGGCCAGATTAGCCTCCAGGCTYCTCAGAGTTCGCTATCTCATCTTAGGATCTGCAGTTGGAGGTGGCTATACAGCTAAGAAGGTATTTATCTCTGGAAGTTATTTAATGCATTTTGTCTTTATTATTGCATGCTTCAAAACAGTAGTTATTGTTATAGCCACGAAAATACAGGATGTCATTGCTTGGTTAAGTAGTGATAATAAAGATAAGTGAATATGGAAAACACTGTTTAGAAACTACTGTAGATTTCAAAAGATGCAGGTACTATTCATATCTAAAGATGGTGGGTTAATATGTTTTATGTGTAGGTATTAGTTGCTTATATGCTTCTCTATGTACTTTTCTATTTCTACCTTTTGTTTTCCTTTTTGTCTTAGACATTTGAGCAGTGGAAGGACATGATACCAGATCTCGAGGATTATAAGTGGATTGTTCCTGACTTCATTTGGGAGCTTGATGAATTTGTCGACTTCGGTATCACAAAGCCATGATGTTTCTCTGTCTAAAGACTGGCATGTGTAAAACTTAAACACAGGAGTGTAGGTCCACAGGGCATCACTCCAGGAGTAGCTTTTTAGCTGTAGTTTGAGTGAACTTTTACTTTTGAAGTCTGATATGTGCTTCACCAATTTGTATCAGTGTGTTTGTAAGATGAAATTAGGCACTGTTTAGTATTCCATAATGCATCCTTTCATTTGAGAATGTTCTTAGTCCTTTCGTTAGTGAAAGGACAATTGCAGCATGATCAAGGGGATTCACACAGGTTTTGATAGTATTATGCAGAAAGTTCTTTCCTTCTATATGAATGACTAACAAGTAAAGATATAAATAGATCAGTAAAAATGTGTGAGTAAGAGACCAGTTGAAAATGTCTATTTACAAAATTGTCTTGAAGATACAGAAGAAAACAAAATGAAAAATAGAGACTCTTGCTTTCCTGAGCCTTCAGGTTGCAATAGAGCCTTTTGTGTATTTTCCGGTGAAAGACAGAAATCTGAAAATCAAGCACTGACTTACTTTTTATATGCAAGGTAGAAATGTGATATTCTGTTCTTTTTTTCAATAAAAACCATGTTTATGAAGATTTTACTGCATAAAATCATAGAACGGTTTGAGTTGGKAGGGACTTTATAGATATTTAGTTCCAACCTCCATACCATGTGTGTGTATTACATAGATAAATACAGAGATTGAAAACTGATGAAATGTTTTCTTGTTCTTACTGCTAGTGGACGCTACATTTTTATAATACTTTAAAGCTAATTATTTTGACTTTTTTAAGGGTTACAATATTGGCTTTTTTATGAAATTGAAAACTAAGCTTTTCTTAAAATGTCCAGGACATAAGCGTAGTTACAGTTTCATGCCATCTCTACAAAATACGTGAAAGAATAATGTATGAAGTGTGGTAAAATGCAGCAATAAGTTTTCGGCGGTTATAAAGTACCTGAGCCAACCAACTTATCAGGAAGTTCAAAGTCTAAAAAAAGCAATTGGTTTTTCAGATCTGATTATCTTTCCCAACACTAGTGGGGGGAGGTGCATGTGGAAAGAAACTTTCTAATACTTAAAAAAAATTAAAAGCTATATCCTGAAACAGTTGCTAGGTTTCATAGCCTAAGTCATTTTTGTTCACAGAAATAATAGGAAAAGGTCCTACTCACTAAGTGTTGTTCTGTTTTCCTAGAAAAACTTCTCAAATCCCTCCCTGATGCAGATGACCTTGCCAAACTTCTGCCTGACTTTGACAAGATTGGAGAGAGCCTTGCTTCACTGAAAGGATTTCTTCCTTCTGGTGAGAACAAATTTTCAGTTAAGTTTTAATTTCAAAAGCATAAGCTGTTTCAAGATGAGGGTGCAGGTATGTGCTTAGACCCTAAAATAATGTGGATCTGTGAAAATGTGTTTGCATTGAATACCTCTCTGAAAGTGTTGTGGACACAGGTAAGTGGTAATGTATTTTAAAAGCAAGAATTCTAGTAGCAAGTACAGAGAACCAAAATATGAAATTGAATAGAAAACAGGAATTCTTGTACAACTCCAAAGTAACAGATTGAAAGCTCGATTGCTTCCGTATGTCTGAGAAGCTGGATAGAACTTGGTGAAGGTGTCACTTGAATATCACAGTAGCAATATCATAGCTGCTACAGGAGAAAASAGTTGGATTATTAAGCATGAAGGTTCTTTGTGATGCGAGCTTGTGAAATAGGGGATCTTTAACAAAGGTATTCTTTTGKGTTGAATGATGTTTTCCATCTGGACATGGCCCAAGAAAAACTTGCTTGGATATTTAGGTTAGGTGGGGCTGCTTTCAAAGGAGCAGGTAGGAGTTTTAAATCCTTCATAAATGAGATGGGGATGATTTGTCTATTCAGTGTATCCAGCCAGTAGCAGGCCTAATGGTTTTCAGGTTTTGGCAGACTTAAATGAGGCATTTATATCAGTGGGCTTTTGTAAACTGAGAATAATTAGATTTGATCATCATATCTGACTTGGTAACAAACACAGCTCAAAACTTCACTCATTCTTTTGATAATCTGCAAGATTATTATATACCTTAGTAATTATCAAACTACATAAATTTGGATTAATGAAAAATTATATCTGTGAGGGATTATATCATTGTTCTAAGGGTGTTTGAAAATATTTTAATACCAGTGTGCAGAAGAAGTTTGGTTTTGTTTCTTTGAAATACTGTCAATGGCAAAACTAATTTATTAATCTTACAAACTCAGCAAGAATCTAAGTAGTGAGCAAGTTCATGAGAGTGACAAGTAGATTACAATCTCCTATGTATTTTGGCTGTTTAAAATTTTAATAGTTTAAAATTGTGTTGTTATTGACTGATACTGAAATGTTGCCTCTTACTTGCTATCAAACTCACACTGGCATAGTGGCCATTTATAATTGTGTGGTACTCCAAATGARACAAAGATCCCTCATCTTTATTTTGCATTTTGTTTGGTGTTTATAATTTTTATTTCCCCTCTTCTGCTGATTTTTCACAGGTTACAATTTGGTTAGTGAAGTCATAGGAGCTTCTGATCTACTTCTGTTGTTAGGTGTGTAAAAGCCCTTTTTCCTGCCCTTAACCTGCCTTTTTAAAGCAAACTGTTAAACCACTACTATACTAAAAGGAGTGAATATCAATATAAACAGAACTATTTCCAGCACCTTAATTTGGATTTACCAAATTAGTACTTCCTAACTATTTTAAAAATACTTCATGGAATCACAGAAAGTGCTGAATTAGAAGGGGCYAATCAGGATTGAGTCCAACTCCTGGCCCTAAAGGATACCCTAAAAATCCTGCCATGTGCCTGCGAGTGATGTCCAAAAGCCTCTTGAGCTCTGTCAGWYTTGGTGCTGTGACCACTTCCCTGGGGAGCTGTTCCAGTGCCCAGCCACCCTCTGGGTGCAGCACCTTCTCCTGACTTAGGTCCTCCCCTGTGCAAATGAAGAGATGAATGGTTGATATATCTCTGCTGAAGTCTTTAGCAGATGCTTTTTATTTCAGGCTTATTTCAGAAGCTTCTTTTTGAAAACCTGTCATTACAATAGGAAAGATTTTTTTTTTGTCATTACAATAGCACAAGTGGAATTTGTATTATTCTTCAGTCTTCCTCAAAAATGGATTTTTATAGTATTTTGAGAACTTGTAATTGTCTAATTGAAGCTGCCTGATCCTTTGTGATATAACTAATCTGAGTCATAAGCCAGATACAAAATTTTCAGATGTGTTTTAAGATTATTTTCTTCTTCAGTTTCTTAAGATGAATTTTTTTTATAGGAGCTTCAAAGATTATTGAATTACTAACTCATAGGGGTTGAAGCTTTAATTTTATAGTAGGTGTAGTTTGAGAAGTTTTAGGTCCCTTTTGCATCTATGAGTTTCTGTAATTGTGTCCTAGGTTCTCCAGGAGAAACAGCATTCCGGGCTACTGACCAGGGATAYGACAATGACAAACAGTTCAAGAAGGTAATTACTCACTTACAAACATGAAAATGTCTTGATAAGCAGCTATTTATTTTTTGAAAGTGCATCAGTAGCCTGTTGCAGAAGTTCATTTGAAGCAGCTTGAAAAGAATTTATTGTTGAAAGTGAGTTGAGTTTGCATTACTGCTTTTCAAATATAAAGACAGTGCAATGATAAACATCTTGGTGTAAGGAAAAGCAAGGCAGACATAAAAATGTTTAAGAATTGCATTATTAAGAAAATTGGTTTGTATTAAGAATGTGATTTTAGGTATTCTGTGTGCATTTTTCAGAGCATGTTCTCACTGGCACTTGAGTTGATAACTTATTACTGAAGTTGGTTTGGTCATTTATTTTTGCTTGCAACCTCATTTCTGTTGACATTTTCACAATTGTAATTCTTACTTAAGAATTTCCACATTAGTAAAGAATTTGCATTTCTTGAAGCAGTCTGTTTCTTACTTTATCTATATAAAGCATACATCATATTTTTGTTATTTTTCTCTGGAAAATGATGTTACGTGTTTTGATAACCTAAAGTTTTAGCTTTTTTTTTCGTGAAGTCAAGAAGGCGAAGTTTCRTTTTTTAGTTTTCATTATCTCATGTTGTTCATTCTTTAAAAGCTTTTCATTTTTCCTGTGTTTATTTTTAAAAATTCGTTTAAAAAATGGAAGAAAAACAATATATATCGGGGAATTTGTRAATTCTCATATAGTTATTTTTGCAACTGAAAGCTACTGAACTATAACTGGGGTTTTTCCATCAACAACTTTTCTGTATATGCAGGCATGTATACATTTATTCTACATTAATTATGCATAGCAATGTGCAGTGAAACCTGTACAAAGCTCACATCTTACAACCACTGGTTTTCCCCTGTGATGGATTTCTACATGAGAATTAACTCAGCTTTTTATTTCTCCTTTGTCTGTAAACTGTCTATACWTTTCTCTAGAGTGATTGCTTAGCACAGGTTTCACTGTGTAAAACATAAGAAACACTTTACTATTGATTTGTGAAGAAGTGGCCATCTTAGTTTATTGTCTTTGATAACTAAAATAACTGACACTTTTACTGAATACCAYTAATATCATTAAAACTTCTTACTGTCCTGTGTTTTTTTTTGGATGCAGTGACATCTGCATTTTCATTTTGGATATGGTATGGAAGATGTCACCAAATTAAATCAGTAGGATTAAGAAAATTTTATCTGGCCTAATAATTATATCTGATAAGAAACTGTTAGTTTGCTAATTAATATGATCAGTTTTGGTCAGAATATTTCAAACTAAGCATGATATTCAGACTAGGTATATGTATACCTAACAGAGCATAATCACTGAGTTTATTGGCAGGCAAAATTATTTTCAAGACAATGGATAAGATGGCCTTTTTGCATTCGATGCTTACCACTGCCAACCAATGCTAGTTCAAGGATTGTGATTGTATGGGTGCATAAAGTGCTGTAGTATGGTATTAAATGCRTCTGATGAGCTGGTTTTCTTTGTTTCATTGTGAAGAGATTAGTAGTAACTGATAAATCTAGAAATTACTCAATTGGAGGAATTTTCTGAAAAATTGGTATTGGATGTGATCCTCAGACAAGTCTCTAAAAGCTATCAGTAGAATGAGTGAGAAACCCGTTGTTTTGCAAAGTAARTTTGAGAGAGTGAAAAGATGCCCTGAATATCAAATCAGACTCTACTGCTTCTTGTCAGCTAATGTGTTTATCTCATAATCTCTCATCTAATCCAAAATGTACTGTATTTTTAGAAGAGAATTAAATAAAAATTACTGGAGTGTTCAGATAAGTAACTTAAATATCTAGAGTTTAAATCTCCTTTTACTTGGATTCAATACAAAATTTTATTCTGAGAGAAAGAAGGGCTAAGATAGTTACAAAGCTATAGTGAAGTAAAAATAACTGTATTGTAAGTTGAGGTTTGTACTTGAAACAGCTGTGTTACCTTCTTAGAAAATTATCTTGCATTGTTGTCTGTCTCCAAGAAAAATTTCGTAAAGAGATAGCTTATTTTTAAAGCAAATTCCAGAGTTTAGACTTTAGCATTTAAGAAACTGTATAGTGGTTATAGCTGTGGTGGGGTTGGATTGAAAACTGTGACTCTGGTTTTGATGTGCAGTTTAGATAGTCCTTTCTGTACTCTGGTTCTTTGGTGCCATCTCATGCCTTGAAGACCCTGTGCCCTGTGGAGCAGTTGCAGTGTGTGCTTGCCTCACTCAGGCTGCACAGGGTCACCTGCAGTTGCTGTAAGGAGCAGCACAATATCCCACAGCCTTTGACTACAGCTACTGCTGGAGAGTGGAAAAGARACTTGAGTAAGGGCCATCACAGGGATAATTTTTTTAAACGTTCTTGCTTGTTTCATTCCTCCTTAGGTAATAAAGTTTCCATAATATTCTTTGTTATATTAAAAGCACTGCATTTCCAATTTATATTCCAGTTTYACGTTATAGTACTCTGGATTAAATTGTGATGTTTATTCGAAGTCTTAGAAACTGATCTCTGTACCTTCCTTACTGTTTTCACTCCTTTACTGTTGTCACTACTTTGTATTCCTTTTAAATCAAAGAGAGAGTCATATTCAGCTGCAATACACTATATTAAATTTTAATATAAGATATAAGATACAAGATATAAGATATAAGATAATAGGGGGTGAGAGAARTTTGAAGAATGCACAGTAACAATGTCCGCACTTATTTTGCCTTTTWAAAAATTTGTTTTGCACCCAGTTTCTCATTATGACTTTGCAGGGTTTGTCCCAATATGTCTGTCAACTACTGTTATTCCCCTGTACATTGTTTCTTTGACAATGAAAAGAATAATGTAATGATTGTAAAGAATCTGATCTTTGAAATTCCATTAATTGACCATTGTTGGTTGTTTTAGATAAAGTTTTTTAAAATAAATCTAGTTTTGCAGTGGAGAGATTGGTTTTGGTGGAGGGGACATGCAGGGATAGTGTCCAGTGACAGAGAGATGTAAATGTTTTTGTTTGTGTCTTGRTTTATGCCAGCTGGGGTGTTGTGTGTATGGCTATAAGGTTCTTGATATTTTTTTCAATTTTGAACAATAAGAAATAAAATAGAAAATAAATAATATAATAAGGTTATTGATTGATACATACAAATGAAGAAAGTATTACAGAGAAGCCTTTTAAATGACAAATTTTTTATTTGAATGTTTTATTAAATGGTGTGACTGTAGTTGAACAGGATTTGCGTACTCTGTTGTGGAATAAGTCTCATTTACCAGATGTCTTTGAAAGTAATTACTCACTAAGTAATTGGATTTGGTGACATCAAACTTCTGTTACATTTCCTGTTTAAATGCTGAAAGGCCTTCATGGCAGATTTTTTTCTGTGTTTTCTTGCATTTTTTTTGACTCCTAGCATAGCATTTAAAAGAAATGTATTGGGTGATACTGAGTTTCTTTGTCTGCAAAAAGGCAACGTATTATTATTGTTCTTTTAACAGTAAATGTAGCCATGAAGCTCCCTCTCCTTGCTGCTGTATAGAAAAGAAATCATTTGCCTGAGTTCCTGGCACAGTTCTAATGCATTTGCAAGTCTAGCAGTAGAGGCATCTCAGATTTATTAAATCTGAAAGTGGTTCAGTAAAATACAAATGAGATGATTTTTCTATGCTCCGAATTATGCGTATCACTGTTTAACAAATACTTGATCATTTGATTGTCTCTCTCCTTTTGCCCATTCTCCTTTGTGCTGTTTATCCTTATGTGTACATGCCTGTGTGTGTATTTCATGCAACAAATGTATAATTTGATGATGGATGTCTTGAATTCTGACACCAAAGTTCTGTTTCAGAGTTTGTTTTGATTCCTGAAGTATGTTTTCAAAACCTTTCATTTCACTGAATGTTTTCTTAGAAGAAGATGTAATATTTTTTAAAGGGCATTATTTAAATAGTTTATTAATACTTTTCACTACATTCTCTGAAATAACCAGTTCATGAAGTTCAGTAGATGCTGGTTTGTTCAGTTAATGCAGTTTTGAAAGACAGCTCACCATTGTTTGGTGCGAAGGGAGAAAAGAGCTAAGCTTTGTGGAARTGCTGAATGAGGTAAAGGAATAAACATCAAGTTTCAGGCATTTTTTGAGTGATCAGGGAGGATTAGGACAGCATGAATTTAAGCTGCAGTGTGTTACACAAGTTGAAGAGGATGTTTTGGTTTTTTTTTTTATGCTTGAGAAATGTTTTCTTGTGCTAGTTTGAAAAAATTAAGTAGCAGGCAAAAATCATCTTTCTATAAACTGACTGTTTTGCTGGGAATAAAAACAAAGAGAACAAAGAAAACCCAAAGAACTTTTACTGGCAAAGCTGAACTGAACAGTTTGATAATATTTTTAAAGCTGGGATACTTGAATTTTTAAAAGATTTAGGTGCTCAGTTAAAGTTGAATGTAATTGTAAAATGTAGTTAAATGTTGGTTATTTCGTTCTACCTGAATTTGCAAAATGCATGGTTTTGCTGGCTCTATCCACYCCAGCTAGCAAGAGATCTTGCTAATGAAATTTCACTTTTGTTTGAACTGATTTTTTCATACCTGTTTTTCATCTGTCTTTGTCATGCCTTTTGGTTTAACTTTGTCCTCCTTACACCCCAAATTTTTCCTYTCCTTTTTATTATAAACTCACGGCAGGGCCTGCTTGGGGAGCTCATTCTGTTACAACAACAAATCCAGCAGCACGAAGAGGAAGCACGCAGAGCCGCTGGCTTCTCTTCCCAGCAGAAGCGAAAGGTGATGGCTTAAGGGACGATATGTTCTGCATTCAATCTAATMAAATACTTCAGCCCTCTGCATCTGAGCTAGGGAAATCTGACTAATTAAATCATGGACCCAAATAATTGGCCAAGTTCAGTGCTTATGTGTAGTCCTGTTTCAGTTTAACCAAGTTGCATTTAAAGCATGATGTTAAAAGCAAAACAGGTACTTKGTGTCACTTTGAAATTGTATGGTCTGTATCTCTATAAAAACTGCTATTTCAAGTTCAAACTTTAAAAATGCATTTAATGTGAATYAATGTCAAATCTGTTTACCATTGCATCCTTATGGTAGCTCTGTCTTGTAAGAGTGTAGCTATTTGCAGGGAATATTTCTCTGGGAACTTTTCTCTTGTGCTTTATATACTGTTGCCAATCTGAAAATGACAGCTGCTCCTTAGTAATAATTTTGCACAGACAGTTAAATACTGCTGATAGTAACAGCATCTACTGTATATTCATCAGAGGTATCTTTGATGTCTTTTTTCCATCTTAAAGTGAATTTTTTACTGATTCRTTGTGTTTTGTTGCGCTTGTTGAACATCTGCACTGCTCTTTACTTATTTAAACTCAGATATTTTTATTAATTATAATATGGCTGAGATTGATTGGAAATTCTTGTTAAATTGAGATGCTTTAGTTGTCTGATCTGTTGCAATCTATAATTCTTAACCACRTTGCTTTGTTGGCTGCTTTTGTGCCTCCTTAAAAGCTTTCTGATTACTCGTACTTTTCAACAGCTTTGAAATTGAGCATTGAATACAGAACTTGATCTTCTATATATGTAAAGAYAAATTCCACAGAAAGAGGAATGCACTAAATGTGGATTAAACTTTTAGACTTACTTGTATAGCTGTAATTTTCATGTTTTTTAGTCTATCAACAGAGAAAAATCAGTGTTCTYTTAAAACATAGTAGTGCTTTAATGTTTTACTTGCTTGCCATATTATTTTATATAGTTTAGAGTTACAAGCTCCCTTGTCAGACTGTAAACAGTTTATTGAGAGAGGTGGAGTATGGAATAGTAGATTGAAGTTTGTAATAAAATGTATGAACTTCTAAAAATTGCTGGAAAGGTGATAAACTTTTATATATCGCATATTTATCAGCTTAATAAACACAGTCAGGAAGAAAAATGAGCTTGATATTACATTTGTTTCTGACTGAGATTCTACTTTGTTAGTACTTTGTTGCAACTAATTCCAAAGCTGTGAAAAAACTGCAAAGGCTGTCTTTGTAAATGTTTTCCTGCTCTCCATGGCAGGTACTACTCAGTGTTTTCAGAATGTTGAACGTCTACCTTCCTTTGCATATAGAAAGTTTTAATTTAGCATTCAGTGTGTCATTTGGCTTGTCATGTGCCTTATGACAAGGAATGAGTCTYATTTGTCCCATTAATCTTTGTGCTTGAATCAAATGGAAAGAGATAGTAAACTATTTTCTTCAATACCTTGATACGAGGATATGGCTTGAAGATTCTAATCATTGATCCACGTTCTTCTTTGGAAAAACAAATTGTTACTGTCATTGAAATAAGTCATTGCAGGCCCTTTTGACAAGGTGTAAATTAACCATCTTTATTTTTTATCTGAGTTGGCTTGCTTGCCTGTCTGAAAGTGAACATGATTATTTTATTACCATTTTTGAATATTTTGTTGCCCAATTTACTTGCATGTAAATCTACTGCAGTTGTAAATTGAGTAATAGTAAGAATCATCTCACTATCAGGAGAGGGTATTAAAAAAAAATGTAACTTTCTCCTGTTGATTTTTTTTTGGGGCGGCCTGTTGATAAATATTTAGTTGTAAAATTCTTTAGTCTGGTACAGMTGCACTGTGCATGGCTTCTTGAATGCATTTTGTCTGGGCCTTGATATTTTCATTTATATTATTGGAAATCAATGTAGTTCTGCAGATAATCAATTTTTAATTATTTGTAGTCTAGTTAGAGAATATACAAGACCAATAATTGTTGTTTCAAAGGTACTGAAGTTTCAGATGCACTTGATTATTTTATACAATATGTAACATAGGCTGTTGAAAAGCAACTGCTGTGCAAAATGTGTAACTCTRTAAGGAGCTTTTGGGTATCTTAGTGAACAGATTATCTCTGTGCAAGAGCCCTTGATTAAAAATAATTCTCCAGTTTTCTTTTCTCATAACTTTATGGTGGCAATAGGGGAAGAAGGAGGAATCTTGATGTACAAATCATATTGAGCTGGAAATATTGATGTGCCTATAAAAATACCTTAGTAGTTGAATTTTGATGGGGGGGTTAGAAATCATAGATTAGTCATATGTGATTGTTAATACTTCAGATTGTTATATCAGCTGTAGATTTTATTGGCAAATTAAAATTTTCTAGAAGTATTATGGGTCACCATTATGTTTAAAATACTGTATGTACTGCCTTTGAAATCACACGTGCACCAAGCGCTGAGGCAAAGACGTGATTCTAGAGCTGTTTGTTATTTTTGACATAGCTTACCTAACGTCCTTGTTAGAATTAATCATTTAGTGCTAGATAATTCTTTGCTTCAAATCTTGCAGCATGAGACTGTGTGCATTATTCTGGCTCGTTGTGTTGAGCAGAAACATCACCCCATACAGACAATGTCTGTGGTTGGAGGTGTCTGTAGGGAAGCTCTTCAGAGGTTCATCATGGCCCAAGTCCTTTGAGARCAGCAGAGAGCAGGAAAATGCTACATCCTTTGAAAGTCTGCAGCACATGGAAACACTTTGCTTTCCTTTTCTTTCCAAAATTTTCTTGCTCCTTTTGGCTCTTGCACATCATTCTCTTTGGCTTCCTATTTTTATATTCCCCTTGTGTCTCTGAGGTGTTTGAAGGTGTGTGCATATGTAAATATTCATTTACATGTACCACCTTGTGGCTGCACACATCAAGTCCTCTATGTCCAGCTAACCCTGTTTCTGATATACTTTTGCTACCACTGAAGTAATTAACMGTAATGAAAAGTTAATTTACAGCATTTTCTCTTTGGTCTTTATAAAAGAAAATTATTGGATAAAGGTGGAGGTGTCAGCTTGGATTTCTTACTATAAAATGCAGACACAATTCTTCAGGCTTAACRGCTAAATTATATTGATCACTATGAATAATAGTGGCTTTTTTTTTGTTTAGTCTGTAACAACTGTTGTGAAGTTTTAGCAATGGAATTAATTTATGTCTACATAACAGCTGTCCTCTCCATATTCGATAATATGCTCTTTCTGATCTGAAGCTAACATGGATTGTAAATGTCATATGAGCCTTATCATATAAATTTTATTTAAATATTGACACTTGGAGTAATTGTTTATATTATCATTTTTTCTAAAATGAATACTTCATCAGTTAACCATTAGATTTTGTTCTTTGTAAATATTTACATCATAGGAATTTGTATTGCACCATTTATGCTTTTTGTCTTTGTGTTATTAATAAGGGAATTGTTTTTAAAACTGTTTACTAAATCTTGATGAAAACATTTGAGGAATATTTGACCTAGAATGATTCTTAGTGCCTGATCTTATTACATTAATGTCTTTAACTTCAAAATCTCTTACTGTAATATCCTAACTTTTAATGTTAGTGTAATTTAAGTAATTTTGAAATAACCCTTCAAGACTATCCTGCCTATCATAAATGTATGAAGTTGTGCAGCACATTTAGAATTCTGACAAACAAATATGAAATAAGAATCCTTACGAATATTCATGAATAGTGAATACTCACCTGCAAATAGTTTCTGTAGCAAGGAGGTGTTTAGTGATTGTATCCCATTAAGATGGTGCTAATTCAGAAAATGAACATAAGATCCTGAGAGTTTGCCTACTAAAACTACATTTAGTTCAATGGCCAGAAAACTCAGCACCATATAAAGCTGCTTTTCCTTAAGCCTGTTTTTGCAGTATTAAGTCTTGAAGTGTTAATTTTTCCATTTGCATGTACTGAAATTCAGACAACTCTCTGATGTGAACCTCCTGTTGCAGATGGAGCTTTTCATCAGCGTTAAGTTTCAAATGCTGATTGAAGAATTGTACTTGCTGTAAAATGCATGTAAAATCACTTTTCTTATGTGGAATGCAGCTTTCAGTTCGTGATTTGGTTACTTAGAGTGCTTAAATTAAACAAGTGATAGTAGCCATGATTATTTTTCTTTCTAGGTTTCTGACAAAGAAAAGATTGATCAACTTCAAGAAGAACTTCTGCGCACTCAGGTGACTTTTCTGAGCTATTGATGCCTTAGGTAGTGATTTATGTGCAGCATACTCAGATTTACTAGACAAAAGCACACCTGAAATATATTTGGTATAGATGCAGTACTTTTTTCAGTATCTGAATGTGTCAATGCTGAGTACCCTGCATTGGCATAGACCAAAGGTCAGTCTAGTCTGTTCCTCTCTCACAATGACTTACAGGATGCAAGACCTCGTTCCAACCAAGTTTTAATCTCTCCTTGATTAGCAAGGCAGAACTAGTTRTTTTTAAGCTAGATTCTTTCTTGATGCACATTAGTCATATTTGTCAGTATTTTGGTTTTCTTGTTCACTTAAGTTAATGTATGATTAATCTTTTATCTTTTGGCTTCTAAATTGGTTGGCTCTTGGGCTCAACTACATTGTTTTATACAGGTTTTTGTAACCTCATTATATATTTTTTAGTTTTGAGTGCATTTATTACTGACCTTTTTTTAATAACATATTGAAATTTGATTTGTGTTTAAAAGTACATTCAGGCCAAATGCATTTCCACATTGTAGAAAATGGTTTTCAGAGTAGATATCAAAACTCTATATGTCTCATCTTTTGAATACTATTATAATCTCCTGTGCAGGACTCAGCTGGTCCAATTGTGTCTTGAACTGAAGCTGGCGTGCTGAAGAAAGGGTGTAAACGAGGCTTGMAAATTCACATTTAAGCTCTATGATCTTTTTGATTGATCAGGRCAGTTCCCACTGACACTGATTTCTGCCTGATTCCATATGTGTAGCTTCTTTGAAAATTATGCTTAAGATGCTTGAAGATTGATCTCTGTGTCCCCAGGTTTGAACAGTGTGCTGTTATTTATTAAAACTTTAGAAGCAAAGGAGTTGCATTGCAAAAAAAAAAAAATCACTCTTCTCTTGGTGACCTTCTATTCTGAGTAATGATACTGTTCACAAAGGTTTTTCTGTTTTTGGAAGTCCTGCCTGAAGGATTATAGGTTTTTCAGAGGTAAAACTTTGCTCATGTGAATCTACTATGTCCATAATTACATTAATATATTTATACCACTTTTTACAGCTCAAATACCAAAGAATGCTCGAGCGATTAGAGAAGGAGAACAAAGAAYTGAGAAAATTGGTACTGCAAAGAGATGACAAGGGAATTCATCAGAGGAAGTTAAAGGTATTTATGTGTTACAAAATAACATAGAAATATAATTATGCCATATTTTCTGTGATGCTATTCTAAATTATATTTGCAATTCATATATGAACTTCTAACAKTTGTTTTAAGATATCTCTGTTAGTTTTTGAGTCATCAAGGCTTTTATACACCCTTTATTTTTTTTAACTGCATAACTTTTGGAAGTGTCTTCAATTGAAAAACAAAGAGGGTTTTCCATGTCTTACTTAAATAACTTACTTAAGTGATTGTGAAATATGGATTAGTGTTTTTAGGTAGCTTCACTGTRTTTTTGAATAATGTTCCTTCCAACCCTTCTTTCACACACAGTCTGATACCTTAATGCTTTGTCATATGTMTTCTTGAGTTTGGTAGGAACAAGTYAATGCAATCAGGGAACRTCATTWAATGACTRTATAAATCCAGGGAGTCTGGCTTTTGGTGTTGCCTGCCCACATCCTCAGCATTCTAAAAATGGGTATTTTTTGCTTCTCTGTGTCACATATTAAACAATATGAATCTTGCTCTTTCCTCTGGGAACTGAAAGATGAGTTCTTATAGAATGAGATTTGATTACTCTATAACCTTGTTAATGCTTATTGCTCTTCAAACTAAAGATCTAAGTCTAGATTTTTGAGGGAAGAAATTCAGTTTAGCTTAACTTGAAAACTGTGAAGTTTGCACTCAGTTGTTTTCTTRCATTGTACATAAGAGCTCTTATTTTCTTCTTTCAGCAAGATGCCAGAATATTTTCATCCACAGGAGTCAAGGAGTGACTTTCACAGAATGAAGATCTATGCTCAGTATAGACAGCTGTGGTTTCATTGAGAGAATAAAAACATTTTTACATGAGTTTACAGATKAAGTATTCTGAAACATAGTCTTTGTTCTCTTAATTGGTTGTGTTTTCTCTCTGTACTTTTTTTTGTAGAAATCTTTGATTGATATGTATTCTGAAGTACTTGACATCCTGTCTGATTATGATGCCAGTTATAACACTCAAGATCACCTACCTCGTGTAAGTAGATAATAAATTCAGTGGCATTTACTTGGAAGCTGCTAGGATTGAGAAATTCAGAATTTAGCTCTCTCCAGGCAGATGCAACATCTGTCAGAAGAGTATTGTTTTGCCAGCTGTAAGGATTTTGTACAAGAGAAGAGCTGCCTGTCACGAGAGCAGCAAGCCCTCCCTCTCTTCAGTAGGTGCCCTGGCAGGGTGTTTTGTGGACTGTGCTGTCTTAAGCACGAGTCAGTATTTTTGCTTGACTACAAGTTAGTATTTCTTCAAAGATTCCATCTTTAAACCAATGCATTTATTATCAAGGAGARTACAGCTGGTGTTGATACAGATTTTTATCTTCCTAGTCAGCTTTTGTTTAAACTGCCAAAATTTCTCGCTGAAAGCCAATGGCTKTTTAAACTTTCACTTAAGGTGGTGGTGGTTGGAGATCAAAGTGCAGGAAAAACCAGCGTGTTGGAAATGATTGCCCAGGCCCGCATATTCCCTCGAGGGTCTGGGGAGATGATGACACGGTCCCCTGTTAAGGTAAGAAACATCATCATCTGTATCTGTATTTGCTGTATTGATGGTGACATTAATTGAAGTATACACGTACATATGTTTATAAAATGGCCTCTAAGCAAGGGAGTTTTACAGCCAAAACCTCTGCAGGTCTAGATATGATCCATGTGTACTCTCAGAATAGTARTAGCACCTTGTTATTAAGTAATTCTGTGCAAAATATAATTGTGTTTCTACAGAGCACATTTGCCATGTATTTCTCTTATTTCTCTGTGTTAGATTTGCTGTACTTTCTCATTAAAACTTTTAACATTTAGGTAACCCTTAGTGAAGGTCCCCACCATGTGGCTTTATTCAAAGACAGTTCTCGGGAGTTTGATCTGACCAAAGAAGAGGATGTAAGTATAATAAAGTGACTGGAAGTTTATGTGACTTCTATTAATTCTCTGAATAATTTTGTGTTTCTGTGATCTCTAGGCCCCAGTTTAATTAGAGTGAAATACGTTCAGTGGGGCAAGGCATTGTATTAGTTATTAAATTATCTCTTGATATTATTTTTGGGTGGCACTGAAGTGGATAAAAGGTAGAGTGCTTCTTGTGCCAAGATGCTTCTTGGAGCATGAAGGGCTCTACAGGTAATCTGTCATTTAGTGCCTTCCCCATTTACCAGGCTTACTAAACAAGCATTTGACATAATACTTATAAACTGARATCCCTATCCCTAAGTAAATGTGTTTTTCTGTGTAAGTAATTTTTCTTCTATCACAATYATAAAGAATTTTGTGTTTGATATTTTGCTTTTCTTAGCTTGCAGCTTTGAGAAATGAAATAGAAATCAGAATGAGAAAGAGTGTGAAAGAAGGGTGCACTGTTAGCACTGAGGTAAGATTTGTCAAGTATTTAATGGCGAATACCTGTAAATGTCTATCTTTAATAAGTATTCTTCAATAAGTAGTCTTGTGGGAGACTGCTGAATCCAGTTTGTGTATACTTCATATTTTGCACTATGCGAAGTGTATTTGAACTGTTTTATATTGCAATTACTTGCATTTAAGGTTGTACTTCCTAGTTAAAATTGCAGATTGTTGCTRATGTAAGCATCTGTGTAAATACATGTTCATATAGTTTTATATGTGTGTTTGTGTATGCAACTACATGTGAAGTAGGTGTGTGTGTATAAATCTCTAATTCCTATTTTACTTCACAGACCATCTCCTTAAGTGTTAAAGGTCCTGGCTTGCAGAGAATGGTATTGGTTGATTTACCTGGAGTCATTAGTGTAAGTATGCAATAATTTAAAAAATGAAGACATGTAAATGAGGTAGTGTCATTTTGAGAACATTGGCTGTTGGCTTTTTTTTTAATATGTTTGTTTTCTTTGTTTTTCTTTAAATATTTATTTCTGTATGCATACTAAAGACTGTGACATCAGGTATGGCTCCAGATACAAAGGAAACTATCTTTAGCATCAGCAAGGCCTACATGCAGAATCCTAATGCTATCATCCTATGTATTCAAGGTAATAAGACTTTAAATGGTTATCCATTGATATTTTTAATCATGGTTCTTTTGTTGCTCTGGGGTCTGTTCTGATAGTATGGTTTTTCCTTTTGTGATAATTTATGTAGTGTGCACAATACCTTGCTCTGGAATGTCTGTAAATTAAGACAGTCTGTGCAATATCTGATGTAAAAAGCAACTTTTTGATAACAGTTTTTTAGCATTAAAGAAAAATGGTGATGATAATAAAATTCAAGTTTTCTGTGAAAGTGTTTTTGGAGGTACCATGCAATAATACTGAATATAATGTAATGTCAAATATTTTGAGCAAGCTGCTGCTTGTTCAGAACTTACAGAACTACAACAAACTGTTTGTTATGATTCTGGGAACAGAGCAATTTTTTCAAATATTGTGTGTATCCAAAAATGGAACAGAACTCTAATTTTACTGGATTTAATTTGTAACTTACTTTGGCTACTGTATCTTGAGTACTGTGTGTTAGATTACATTGTCCATAAAACAAACTTTGTATTTATTTTAGATGGGTCAGTGGATGCAGAACGCAGTATTGTCACAGACTTAGTCAGCCAAATGGATCCCCAAGGGAAAAGGACAATTTTTGTGTTGACTAAGGTTGATCTTGCRGAGAAAAATGTGGCTAGCCCAAACAGGGTGAGTTGAAACTGTTTTTCTCAGGTTGTGCTGGCTGAAGTCACACATGGTAAAATACTAGCAATGCTGTCAGAGATATTGGACCTCACCTGCCTGTTCTAGATGATTTTGAGTGCTTATTTCTGCATTCAGTGTGGGGGTGGGTTTGTTTTTTTTTTTGGAGATTGTTGTTTTAATCTCTCTCAGGCCTTGCTTTTAGTGATCAGCTACGTGACTTCAGTGTCAGCTTGYTATAATACTGATTCCTTACATGAAGGCCACCTGAGCAAGTTCCATTTCCCAAAAAGGCTGAAGGATGTTCTGGGATAGGCATTTTTGTTCTGTTGTGTTCTGCTATGTTATGCCTTATTTGATTTATGCCCTTTTTTGGTTGTTTTGGTTTTTTTAAAATTTTTCTTTCAATTTCAGTAGAATTCATGGTCCCATACCAAACTGCTTTCTGCAGTAATCTATGCATAGATATAATTAGATCTTAGCTTAAAACTGTGCTGAATTAAACTATGTCTCTGTGCAAGGTAATCATGTTTTTTTTTAATCCTTTACTTTCACAGATCCAGCAAATCATTGAAGGCAAGCTCTTCCCAATGAAAGCTTTRGGTTATTTTGCAGTTGTCACTGGAAAAGGTAAAGAGGGCTCTAGCTCTGTTTATTTTGTACTTGATAACGCAGAAGGCTGTCTCAATGGAACTGTTGCAGCACTCTTTTCTTTCTGCAGGAAACAGCAGTGAAAGCATCGAATCTATTAAAGAATATGAAGAGGAATTTTTTCAAAATTCAAAGCTGTTAAAGTATGTTGCTGTTTTATTCTTCTTTTCTTCTTACTAAAGTGAGCCTGTGTTGGTAACTGCTAGGATCAGTTTTTATTGTTGAACAATTGCAATGTGGAAACACTAACTGAGATATAATCTGCTTAAATTAAGTATCATGTTAAGGTGACCAARTTATCCTGGTTTCCTAATGTTTGCTGTAAGTCAGTGGAGTCAGACAGGCATCTTCAGGCAACAGTTGATTCCCCTGCAGTWCTGGGCCACTCTTCCAAGGTTTGTGTTTCTCAAACTAAATTTCAGCCTATGTCTCAGCACTTTATACAGCGGAGGGGAGTGAATCCAGCCCAAAAAAGAGTTTTATTTCATCTAAACATCAGTTGTCTTGGTGTAACAGTGTTGTATTCAAAGGGTTATTTTGTGGGTGCTGAGGGAGTTTCACAGGGCAGATTTTGGTTTTACTGGCTGATATTTCTCAGCAAAGTACAGTACATGATCTTTGAGACCGTGTAGTACCTGCACTGCAACCTCTAGAATAAAAACTTACTTAGGGCCGAGTTTTTTGTTCATGTGTTTTGTTTTGGGGCTTTTCCCCCTTGCTTTGGTAATGATCTGCACTGAATAKTTTTGAGGAAGAGTCTGGAATTTGGGTTAGGTACACAGTTGCATGTTATTTTCTACTCTAAGAAGCAAAGCTTTATTGTAGAGAGGGGAAATGGCAGCCAGAAAGAATGGRTATGCAGAGTATTTCCTCTAGCTGTCTTTCTTTACAGGACAAGTATGCTGAAAGCACATCAGGTAACAACCAAGAACTTAAGTCTTGCTGTGTCAGACTGCTTTTGGAAAATGGTGAGAGAGTCSGTGGAGCAGCAAGCAGATGCTTTTAAAGGTAAACATGTTTCCAAAAAGCAAGGGAAGCAGTAGCTTGCTGTTAAATAGTTAATTCTTCCATGTCCATAAAATATGACTTTGCTAGCATGTTGGGCAATTATGTTTCATATTTTTTATATGAAGCTTTTTTAGTGCATGCATTCTGCAATACCTTATCATGGACAGAAAAAAAATCTGCTTATTTACAGACATGCTTAAAGTGCTTGGAGGGTTCATCATAAGGAAGATTTGTGGCAATTTTAAGACCCGCTAAACTTTTAAGGTAGTCATGAGATGCATATATACAATTAAAAAAATAAAGCCCTGTTTCTGATTTTCTGATTTTTGCAGCCACACGTTTCAATCTTGAGACRGAATGGAAGAATAATTACCCCCGGTTGCGAGAGCTTGACAGGGTAAATTACACTACTGCTTTCACTGGTGTTCTACAAAGGGTTGATGATTATGAATTAAGGGTTGATGATTRTAATTAGTCTCATTTGTAAAGGTTTCTTAAAGTTGTCATAAAATACTGACATTTTAAAATGTGAGGACAGTGTAAATTATTATACGGGAAAAAATACAGAGTTCTGTTTCATGAAATACTGTTCTTCAAAACTACAATACTTTTAACACTTAACTGTACCCTAGAAGAGTGAAGGACTTATCTCACCTTACCTGCCCCCAGGGCAAGTTTCTTTGTGATCATGATAGAATTGGCAAAGAGAAGTTACATTCCCTGGTCTTTCAGACAGACAGAGTAACAAAACATTAAGGATCTCATTTTCTAATTCTTTTATAGAGATCCTGAATATTGAAATGCCCTGCCTGGACAGAGGCATGAAGAGATGGGGGCAAGATGTATGGTAAACCAGGGTAGCTGATGATATGCATGCACATTATTCAGAACATGACCAGGAGATATCACTTGAGGCTTAAAGGCCTTAAGAAAAAGTTTTGGATTGTTTTACCTTTTGTATGGAAACATGATCAAACTATACTCAATCTCATTATTTCCATTTGCACAGAATGAACTATTTGAAAAAGCAAAAAATGAGATTCTTGATGAAGTCATAAGTTTGACTCAGGTCACACCAAAGCACTGGTATGGTAATTTTTTTTTTATTTTTTTTCCCCGTAATTTACTAGGAGAAGTTTGCCTTTAAAATAGAGTTCTAGTTAACAAAATATTCAAACTTAAGTGAAAAAGTGTTTTTCTTGGACAATGTGTTGTAATCCTGTGATCTGCAGTCTTGTTTTCTGTGTTTCTAACAAATTGAATGCACACCTATTAGTCATTTGTGTATTGGAAACCATCACGTGTTACAACTTTCATTTTAGGGAGGAAATGCTTGAGAAAACTTTATGGGAAAGGGTATCTACTCACGTGATTGAGAACATATACCTGCCAGCAGCACAGACTGCAAACTCAGGGACATTTAACACCACTGTGGACATCAAACTGAAGCAGTGGACTGACAAACAACTGCCTAATAAAGCAGTGGAGGTGAGAATTTAGTTACTTAAATTTTWAAAAAAATTAAAATCATAACTAAAATTTAAAATGAAAGCATGACTCCAGAGAAGTAAGGTAGTGTTTGAATGGCTGACTGCAATTCTTTTAACCAGCTTTCATGTCAGAAAAGTCTGGCAAGATCTTCACATTCAGAAGCRTACAGACCAGAAACATTGTATTTTGCTCTTCTGGTGAATTTTGCCTATTAAAGGGAAAATAAACAAACTATTTTTGCAAGGTTATCACATCCTTCAAGTAGGTATATTCACGTTTAATAAATTTATGCAAGTCTAACAGAATTCTGCTTGCTGCAGTACAGTGAAGCAAAGTTCAGTATTGCTTATATTAGCAATGGATAAAGCAGCAAAGGAAAAGTCAGGGATTTCTGTTTGCATTTTTCTTTTTGAAAGTCTCTAGATGGTCATGCTTGCAAGAATTGTAATAAATGTTCCTTTAGCAGCTTGTGCACSTGTAATGGTCCATTTCAGGAGGAATTGTTTGCTAACTTTCCAGGTGGCATGGGAGACTTTGCAAGAAGAATTTTCCCGTTTCATGACAGAAAARAAAGGAAAAGAGCATGATGATATCTTTGATAAACTGAAACAAGCTGTCAAAGAAGAAACTATCAAACGACATAAATGGAATGAGAGAGCAGAGGATAGCCTGGTATAATGTAGCGGGGTTTTCTGCATTTAAATGTTTTTAAGTTGAATAATTGGTATTTTTGCATTCTTTTGTTGCAATCATAAAACTATTTTTGTTGTGTCTATCTCTTCTTTTCTATATAGTATTTTAATTCAGTGTTTCTCAATTATCTTTTATTAGTCATTGCCCTAAATAGCATCTAATAAAACTGTYTTGGTTGGTTCAGAAAAGCCCTCCATAATCTACTGGTTGCATAAGGACAGCCTAGTGAGAATTGTTTAGTGTCAGCTTATTTGTTCTGTTCAGTGTAGCCACATAAAATAACATCATTTCATTACCATCTTTATAGATTCTGTAATCCAGAGGGATTTAATCTCTTCTGCTTTATTTTTTACATTATTTATGCTAGGCTGTAGAAAAGAGCTAGAAGCATACAAAAATAATTTTGRCAGTGCTTTGAAAGGTGCCTCTTGAATATGTTGTGTGTGCCCAATATAATCTGTTTTAACAGACATTAAAAAATAAAGAGAATGCTAGAAATGTTTTATTTTCTTTACAAAATCCTGAATAAATTACTTACTGCATACTRAAGTGACATTCTGTATTGCAGCGGGTGATCCAGCACAATGCTTTAGAAGATCGGTCAATATCTGATAAACAGCAGTGGGATGCAGCCATTCATTTCATGGAAGAGACGCTCCAAAGTCGGCTCAAAGACAGTGAGTTGTTTCATKTATTCCACTCCTCTTTTTAATCTGGGTCAGTCTGGACCTAGTTCACTTCACTGAAGTGCAGTGCCCTTGTATCAGCCCAACTGACACAGTGGGGACTGTTTGAAGTGGTGCTGATACTGATAGAAATATTTAGCAAAATACAGCCTCAAAAGCTTTTGTGCTCTTGCTCTTGCAATGAGGCAACTGAAAGAGATAAGTGGTAGAGATCTATAGAGTCAAAAAATGGTACAAATGCACAAGTAGGAGAACAGGATAAATTCCGGGAAAATAGTTGGTCCATTTGTGGTTTCTAGTGTGATCAATTTTAATGCAAATTGCAGCAAGGTAAGGTTTGGATTTTTTTTTTAAATGCCAGATTTGGAACCAGGAGGGCAGTGTCAGCAGAGGGATGTTGTGTTTTTTATGTACTTCCTGAAGTAATTTTTAAATTTTAGTAAAATACATCAACTGTTGCTTGAAGTAAAAGATACCTGACTTTACTCAGTATGGTGTATTTTATGTTGACATATGCTCATTCTTGTTCATGTACTTWATTTTAAAAGTAGAAATTTAGCTGGTTGCATATGTTTTGTTTGATAGTTAATATCAAACCTCCCTTTTCAGCTGAATCTGTTATTGAAGATATGGTGGGTCCAGACTGGAAAAAAAGATGGTTACACTGGGTAGGCCGCACTAAAGAACAGGTAAAAGGAAAAAAATGATAAACAATTGTATACCGCCTTTAGAAAACTTCGGTTGCTGCTCAATAGATTTTCAAAAATACCAATCCTCTTCACACTATTTAGATGACTACAAAAAAGTTATTTTTCATTGTTTTACATGTCACAGAGAATTTCATATATTTCTCCATGCTGCAGCTAGAGAGTGACTTGTAAACTGTTTTCCATTTTTCAGCTGAATTACATCTTTGCTAATATGCCATTGACCTGTGTATTAAAGTTCTTGCAGTAGAAAGAAATCAGTGAAAGCTGGTGGAAACTGAGCTATTCTCTTTCCATGCCTGCCTTTTAAGCAGAAGTCACAGGCAGTTTCTTACCATGTTCTATTTGGATGTAATTAGTATGTGATAGCATTATTACTAGTATTGTAATCAGAGTTGTATCTTCTGATTTGCCATATTCACCATAACATCTCCTGTCAGTTGCTTTTGGAAATGTCTTTGAATTTTAATAGCACCTTATGTTCGATGAGCCCAGAGGTGATGGGCTTTTTATATWACTTTTTCTAGATGTTTCTTGTTTTCTAGATGTTTCTCAAATTGATTCATACTTTTAAGAAGTAAGCAGAGTTTAAAAGGATAGAGTGGGAAGTAATTGTTTCAGAGAAAGGAGTTTTACAGTCAGTTCTATGCAGCCAGGTATGGGAGCAAGGTAGTAACTCCAGCCTATATTAATTGACTTTTATGAACAGGAACGTAAAGGTCTGAATCCATGGAGCCTTCCTGCTAGCTAATAGGCAAAAATGTCAATTCTCATCAGTGTCACAAGTGATATGTGAATGTGAACCCTGCTAACAAATATTCATGGAGTAGAAAGGGAGCTAATACCAATGATTTTTTTTTCTACCCTTCTGTTCTGCATTTCTGTGTATAATAAAAAGGGAAAAGAAATTAAATAGACAGTGAATTATCCATCAAAATACTATATTTGACGTGTCTTCGCACAAATTCCTTTTGAAGTAACTTAAAAGTAATAGTTARTARTGTCAGAGGTTTTTTCTGCCCTAGYTTATTAAGCAAGTAGTGTTTATTGAGGAGGTGCTGATGATCTCTGAGTCTCTAATTAATAAATTCAAACTAATCATTCCTATCCTAGAATATTCGTAATGAAACAAAAAATGAACTTGAGAAATTAATCAAGTGCAATGAAGATCATCCAGCTTATCTGGCAAATGATGAAGTGACGACTGTGAGAAAGAATCTGGAAGCAAGAGGAGTAGCAGTGGATCCATGTCTGGTGAGATGCAGAATTGTAACAAGACACATGGAAGCCCCMTGTGAACTCTTGAATGTTCTTTCTAGATAGCATACAACAGACTGAATGCTGAGTTTGTAATCCAGATGTTTCCAAACGAATCATTAAATGACTGCTTGCACGCAATTCACACACTTCTGTTGGCTGTCARACAAAGGCAGTACAGCACTGTGGAATCTGTCAGTTTAGACTGGAACCAGAATCTGCTGAGCAGACTTTCTTGCCTWCATTATGGCAAAGTTTGTTTGCAATTATTGTTCAGATGTAATCAAGGCCTTTGTGAGCAAGATACAGTAAAAATATACTGTTCATCTTTAAGCTTTCAGTGTGGTTGTACGTGAAGTTTGAAGTTCATTGGTACACTGAAAAGGTTTTTTAAATACGTGGAAAAAGGCGGGATTTTTTCAGAGTGTTCCAAGGGATTTTATAGTACATACGGAAAAATTACATATCTCGTTGCAGTGGAAGGTCCTTAAGGGTGATTACCTCTTACCTAATTAAATGTAAGATTTTAAATAAATGAGAATTCAGATATTAATAAGTAAAAGATGTACATTTCCTTTAGCAGTGATCTATTTTCTGCAGTAACTTTGGCTACCTTTTCAACATTAATACATGCACTTGTTCTAGGTAGATTTRTTTAAATATCTGCTGCTCCTTTCCTATACAACACTTACATTTTTTATAAATGTTATAGTAGTGATCCACATCCTCTGCATGAGGAGGCTGAGCACAAATTGAGTTTTCTTCCTAGCTAAGCAACTGATTTTCTTAATTAYGTTTTATGGGGTTTCCAGAGACCATCTTGATACACATATTTAATTTTGAAAAATTGAAACATAATAAGCCTAATCAAGAAAAATGATAAATGTTTGTTTACGTAAGASCCATTAAATATTTCTCTAAGCTTTAATCTGGTTTAATTGGTAAATTAATGGGTACAACTCAAAAATGWGTTCTCAGTGTTAATGTAAAGATCATTTTGTAGTATTTAATTTAAACGTGTTTTGGCYACAGACAGTATTTTTAAGCTTTCAGTTATGTGCACGGAAGAGTAGATTTTAAAATTGACAGTCATCTGTAGTGTTTGCCAAGTGTAACTAACACATTCATCATATCCTAGTTGCAGACAAATTGCTGAGAAATATTTAAACATATGTTATGTGATAGCAGTAGTGGAATTTGGAGTTACATTTTAAAATTAAATGTAGTCATTAATCTAAGCACGATAGTGTATGTATTTATTTATTTAGTCAAATTTAAATACTCTTTTCCTAGATTAAAGACACATGGCACCAAATTTATAGACGATTCTTCCTGAAGTCTGCTTTGAACCACTGCAATCTATGTCGAAGGGGCTTCTATTATTATCAGAGGCATTTTGTGGACTCAGAGGTAARTTGAAGAACAGATGTTCTTCATCTGCACTGGTGTTTTGCTTTAATATTTCTATTTCAGTTGACAAAAAATCTAAAAGTACTTCAAAGTAGCCTGACCAGATAGCTGGTGATCTCAGATACTTTTTACGTGAGGCTTTTAATGGATAAAATGCCATCCTGGTGGTAATTATGTAAAATGACCACTAGGTATCAGCCATGCCCTGAATATCTGTTTCTAGTTGATGTGTATCAAAAGTGCCCAGTTAAAAGCAGTATTGTAAATTATTGGAAAGGTACAGCTCCTCACTTTAATGAGCCATGAAGCCAGAAAGCTCTGTTACTTTAGAAATACCTTCGCATGTAAGAGATAAGGGCAAATGAGATCACAGCATGGAGAGCTGCTTCTTTATGACACTTAAACACCTATTCATGTTGCTATCTTTTTTAAGGTGTCTTAATGTGAACTTAATGCCCTCACCTACCATCCTTGCAGGTGTAGAAATTGTGTCTTCTGTTGTTAACAAATACAGCCCTTGGCCAAGCACTGTCTTCAGAAGTGTTTGTCAGGCAGGGAGGCACAGGCTGGAGCTCGGTTGTTGTCTCTCAATATGTTTGCCATGAACAACAATGGTGTTCCAGTGACCATTAGGTTACACTCACCAGCCTGCATAAAGTGTGTGCAGATTGTTTTCCCATGATTTCCCATGATTCACTTCTTTCTGTTGAAAATAGCAGACGTGAAGGTGATGCAGTGCATTAAATAAGGCTGATGTGGTTCTTGTGAAGTATTTTTGAGGTTTTTCCGTGTTACTTACACCAGGAATTCTGTAGGGGTTTTGTGCAAGATCTGGATWTATATAGATGAGGTTACAGTTGCAGCTAAATGAGATTCTTGTGGGGGGGATGTTCACTGGACATCAGAGTTCTGACACCAAARTTCTGTCATTCCAGCTTGAATGTAATGATGTTGTCCTCTTCTGGCGAATACAGCGAATGCTGGCGATTACAGCAAATACACTGAGGCAGCAGCTCACAAACACTGAAGGTAGGGCTCACAGCCAGTGGAAGGGTTTGAAACAAAAAATTATCTCTTTCTAAAAAAGTTGTCCGATAATAATTTTGCTGAGACAAAAAATATCCTTTGAAATTTAAAATTCTTTCTCAAAGTATTTCCTGTCTTAATGACCCAAAGAAGGGGCTTCTCTGTTCAGAAGCTTGCCTTTTCTCCTGTCAGAATCATAAGTAGGGTAACATATACTGTGTCTCCAACAGACCCTCCCAAAATTCTGTCCTTAGGTTACTGGGAATGCAAAAGTGTTGCCACTCACTTTTTTTTGGTCTGTTTGTTGTTTTGTCTTTTTACAGTAAGGCGTTTGGAGAAGAATGTAAAGGARGTGCTTGAAGATTTTGCTGAGGACAATGACAAAAAGGTGATGCTTCTAACTGGCAAGAGAGTCCAGCTTGCAGARGATCTCAGTAAGTATCCACTCTACAGTGTTTTGCAATGAGCTTGAAACAAAGCAGATTCTGACCACTGTCCTTGAGAATATTCAGTGTGATACTGATTGCTCATCTGTTGACATTTAATCATATGGAATTTTTCTTAAATATGGTCAGAACTTACTGATTCAAAGGTGGACATGGGTAGTGTAGTGTGACAAAACAATATAATTTACATGAGATGTAATTTTATTTATAGGAATATATGGCACCAGTATATTGAAAAAAATGTAGTTAAAATATTGTCATGTTTTAAAGGGAGATTCCCCTTCCAGAGGGATTAYAGTAGTTTAATGCTTTGGATTAATCAAAAAGTGCTAAGGGGGTTTGTGGTTAATATAGTACTTTTGTTTCAAAACAAAAGAACCCTGACATGCACATGATGTTTACATTAACATGTCTTTATTTTGCACTGAAACTGATTTGGAATTTTTGCATTGTCRGCTTTGCTTCTCCCCAGCCTCAGGAATAAGCTCCCATTTCAAAGCAGTGCCAGCCGAGGTCGTTATTTTGTAAACTAAGACTAGACCTGTAGGAGCAGTCTGTGTGTGTTCATAACCTGAGGTGTCAGTGCATTGGTATAAATGCTTCAAGTGTGTAGTTTGCATTTCATAAATTACTGTGTAGCAAAAACATGTCATTGCACTGTATTTCTTCAGATTCAGGAGGTCACAGATCCCACACACATTATTCTAAGGAAATAATTGTTACTCAGTATAAAACAATGTACAATGACACGTTTTGCTTTATTGTACTTGGGGGAAGAGCTTAAAACTACCACTGCTTAGCTCTGTACTCAGATCAGCTGTGTTCTTTCTGTGTGCYTTTATTGCTAAGTGGCAGTAATTTTTATGGGAATAAAAATTACAGGCAAATGGGAGTTTCTTTGCCTTTCCCTTGGTGAAAGTGCAGAAGTTTTTTTTATACTCCTGAGACAGATTTCGATAGCATCGAAAATTGACTTCTCAGATGGCTATACAAGTAATTTCCTTCTTATAGTACTTACTTAAGTTCAAGGCTCTGCTAAAGGAAAAAGAATCATGATTCCTGCGACACACGTTCACAGAGTATTGGTATTTTAATTAGGAAGGGAAGTGATCTCCTGAATCAGGAAGCCCAGTCTCTGTGTTCCATGCAGCTGTGTTTATATAACCCAGCTGATTCGAGTATCTTGAGCTCCATCTTCAAATYAGTTTCTTGTTGGGGCTCACTATTGACACTGAAAACATGTTCCAGGATGTCATTCTTCTGGTGGTTACAAATAGTATTTTAATTTCCAGTCTAAATTTGTAAATATGACGCTGGGATTCACTTCCTGATTAGAAACTCTACTTGCAAATGTAAATTATTTATCTGCCTGAGGTTGGAATGCCTCTCTTGTTGCTGATGATACGGGAACTCTGTCTCACTGCTGTTACATCAGTCTTTTAATGCTGAAGTACTGAAAGTGTTYTAGTATTTATTCAGGATACTGGTTAATGGCTGTTACTAACATGAATGACCCAATCTCATGATAAAAGCTCACAYAGGACTCAAAACTTACTTGAGCAGTCTTTGTGGTCTGTGTTCTACAGCCTTGAATAGTATTTTAATCCTAGTATTAAAGAATATTCTTTATATGAATTCTTTATATATATTCTTTAAAGAATATTCTTTAATGATGTTCATGCCCTGAATCTTGCTGCCTCTCAGTTCATGTCTCAAATTTTATTCTTAGTGTTTTAAAGAGTGTAAACAGATCTTTTAAACAAATCAYTAATTTTATAATGCACTGAAGGTTGCTTTTTCTTTGAAAAGATGCTTTAGATGTAATGTAGATGTACTCCTTAGTGTAAGTATTATCATGATACTTGTACCAGTGAGCAGTTATTAAATTTATGGAGATAAAGAAGCCCTAGGATTAGAGTCCTTTTGGAAGAAAGGATTGTGAGGTGCAAAACAGGGCAGAGGAGAGTAGGAATAGCTGAATGGGGAAAAGTGATTTTAAAAATGCCACAAAATGCACTTATTCTRTAAGAATACTTGTACTGAAAGATGCACCTGGGTTTGATGTGTCCCAGTGTCCTGACACTGGCAATGAGCAGCCATGGGAACAGCATAAGCATACAGTAGAACTTGCCTGTTAATGCTCTCACAGCATCCCACAATCTGTGGTTCCAAGGTTTCCTAATCCTGAGGTAATATCTTTGTGATTAATAGGCATTCATTGGGGGTTTTTTTCTCCTGTGAGTTTCTCTAATTGCTTTTTGAACTCATGTAAACTTTGGCATCTGCAACATCCTGTGGCAATTAGTTCCAGAGTTCAACTAGGTATTGTGAGAAAAAGTACTTCCTTTTGTTTGTTTCTGAGCCACCTGCCAGTTGCATTTGGTTCTCCTTAGTTCTTGCACTGTGAAAAACATTCAGTAGTCTTTTTCTATTCCTTTTCTTTTGCCATTCATGACTTGATAGATATGTATGCTACCTGCACTTGATATTCTTTTTTCTGATTTGAAAAGTTCTCATGGTGTAGTTGCTCTTTGCATGGGTGTTGTTTCCTAGTTTCAATCAGCCTTGCCACTCTTTTCGTCTTAGTTCTATTAAACCCTTTTTGAGGTAAAAGAGTAGACCCTGCATACAGTTGTGTTTTGATGCTTTCTGGATTTTATTCTGTTTTTTCACAGTAATTCCTTGCTGTCTTTTTCCTCTTTTGCCTGACCAGTGAGCTGATGCTGCAGTGGTCTGTCTGGTAAAACTCYAAGTTCTTGTGTGAGAAGTAACAGCCATGACATTTCCCTTTCTTTGTCTTGTTTTTAAACTGTAGGTACAGTTGAGATATGTTTATTGTTTGTTTTTTTTTATTATGAGGATGCAGAAGCAAGAGTAATTTGGTCTCTCTCTCTTACATGTCCGAGTACTTCAGGCTAATTCAGCCGTTGGTGGGAACCTGTTTTAATGCCGTTGTTCACAACCTCCCTCATAACTCTGGGGTATTATTTTTGTTGAAGTTCTTCATCCAAGTTGTCTCCCAGTTGAGGAACATAGCCCTGACTTGGGTAGCTTCACCAGCAACAGGAAGAATTACATTTACTTTGCAGTTGGCACCTGCATCTTCATTGTGCTCATTGCTGAAGGACAAAATACTTTGATTTGAAATTTGTATTCCACACAATTTAGTATTTGCTGAGCTATGTTAGTATCTTAAATATGGTGTGTTCCATAGGAAGTCAAATGGGATAGAAGGAACTGAAAGTACAATGGTAAACATCGTAACATTTTTAAAAGAAAATTCCATAGAAAAGCCTTTTGGCAGGACTGCCCTGTTTGTTTTGCAGGCTTTGAGGTACTCCTTGAGCTGGAGGGAAWATCTGCTAATGGTGGCAAGGCAGTCCCTCCAAATTCCTGCAGCTTATGTATTTTCTGCTGTTTTATTTTTAACGCAAATACCAGACTAGTAATTTTAGCAGAAATGTGCTATGGTTCAAGCTGACAGTATGTGAATAAATCTTACCTTTCTGTAGGCTACTTTTTAATATGGTAATTGTTTAAAAAGTGGAGTTCCCAGTAAAMGGCTTCCTAGAACTACCGGGTTGTTTTTGGAGTTGCTCTCTGCTGGGCTCGCTGTGTTTCCCCGGGGGTTGAAGCCGTTTGTTCGCTCCGGCATTGCAGTACCGGTGCCGAGCGCGCGGTGGCGCTGAGCGGCCGCGGAGGGGGCGCGGGGCTGAGCGGCACCACCGCTCCTACCGGGGCTCCCCTCTCGCCTCTGGGAGGAGGATGCGCTTGCCTGTCCTCGTACCTCTTGTTTCCCACTTCCCCTCGGGTTCTTTTGTTTGTTTGTGTGACATGTAATTTATGAAGACTGTAAAGGACGGTCTTGTTTTTTTTTTTTTTTTTTTTTTTGTTTTTTTTTTCTCAGCTGCACTTTTCAGGTTAGCAACTGCATGGAAACTATTAGTTTAGTAAGCTTTATTATGAAAAAACTGTTAGGAACTGAATCCTTTAATCATTTCAGAAAGGAACTGGATCTGCCGGTGTCTTGTCCTAAAGCTAGGATCCATCTCTGCCTGTTGCAGTAGCATTTAAAGCATCCACATAGATGTTGAGTACCTCAGGTGGAATGCAAACTTAAGGCGGTCACCAGGAGCTTTGCCATTCACTTCACCAGAGTTGAAATCTTGCAGACCCAAAAGAAATACATACATCTCGTCTTCATTTATATCTTCTCCTTTTATTGCTTTCGGACAGCAAATTCTGAATGTAGCAAAGCCCCAGGATAAGCAAAACATAGTACATACCAAACATCTTTCCGAGGTCAGCATACTATTCATCCAATATCCTGTGYCCTCACAAGTTACAAAAGAAACCCYAGAACTTCACTAAATTATAAGTGAAACCATGTGCATGGGAGAGTCATTGGCAGGAGGTGGGAATGCCTGTGGAAGCTTGATCCTGAAATTGTTGGGTATGAATGTGAATGGATCAGCCTCCGAGTTCATTTGTCAGTAATGTTGACACCTGTACAGGTGTTGTGGGCTAGCTGAGACTTCGTTCTGCACAAAAGCTTTTTGAAGCATTTGAGGAGTAAGCCCTCACATGAAGAAAAGACAGCTTAGGGCCATTTGTTTCAATTCTGTCATACTTTTGTAAGCTATGAAATGTAATAGTTTGCAGAACTTAATTATTTTCTTGTAAAGACTAAAATGTATAAAAACTAAACAAACCAGATTTACAGTAAAATACTTTCAAGTTTTATATCTGAAGTCATTGCTTTGAAGTCGCAGCATTAAATTTTTAATTTACTTTTTCTCTTGTTGAATGTAAGCCATTTACCAACTTGGAGCATAAGTGATTTAATATCATATAGGTATATAATAAACTTGCCATTTTAATGGAGTTCGAAAGCTGAGGTTGGCACTTCCATATGCAAGTTGCTGACTCAGGATCTGGAGTTCCTGTGATTTGGCCAAGCTGAGTGGGTTCTGGTYGTGTCTGTTCTATGTAACAAACTGGTTTTAATCCAAGTGAGTCCCCTTTTTTGCTATGCATTTATGCAAACTTGGGGATAAAGTCTGTAAAGAGTATTTTGCATATAATTACTTGCTCAATGGCTACATTTTTTCTTTCATTGCTGTTAGCTGCAGAATGAAAATGTTGTGTGAAAGTGATCCTATATTGTGGTCATTACTGTAGCCTAATTAAATTTCAGCTCCTTGCGATGACTGCCAGTCGTGTTTTGATTTGACCTCTATCCTTCATGACATTGTTGATTACATGTGCTCCTTAAAATCAGGATTTAACTTGGCTTTCTAAAGCCTTTGCTTCCATTTGCTCTTCTATTATGAACTTTAACTTTTTTTAAAAGGTCACAGTGTTTCAWAGGGGCAAAGCTCAGCTGTAGGGGGAAAGATCTCTTAAATAAGCAGATCATAGGTAATTTTCCCCTAGAAACTAGAGGTGGACAAAACAACTCAAAAGGCAACGGTTAGTAGTCCTTAAATCAAAACTAGTGTGGTTTTCAGTGTTTACAAGGTACAGAAAAAATGTATCACTTTCAAGATATTTGGAGGTAGTGCCCAGATGTCATCCCTGTTACCCACAGATTGATGTAGGAAAGAGGAAAGCATCTTGGGAAATGCAAATGGAGGAGTAATTTTATTAGAATTTGAAGAATTTGGGTTATTTTGTGCTCTTATTTCTTCCATAGTGCCTAAATTTTGGAGTTTTAGAAGCTACTTAGGCAAAAATAYGGTTACTTCCTAGTTGTGAGACAATTCCAGAGGTGTCAGTAGTCTTGCTTTCATCTCATTCTCCTTTCACCTGGTCATAGCAGTGAGGRGCACTCACTCATCTCATCCTGAGCTGGCAGAATGTTACACCAGGAGATGGTGTGGCCTTCTATCCAGACAGAAGCAGAGCAGCCATTTCCCTCTAGGAATCACGAAACAGATCTCCCAGCTTCTGCTAAGAATGTGCAGGGTAGCTGCTATCTTCACAGTTCTCTGCCAGCAGCTTCCCTGAGAATGTTAATATGGCCTGTGTCTTATCAGAGGCCACTTGTCATTCAGAGCGCATTCATTTCTGCCCAAATCTCAATCAGGCACAAAGTGTGGGCTGTCTGCTCTTTAAYGAGTTCAAGCTTGTGCTGGTGTCAGCAGTGTGCTGGTAGCAGCATGACTCCTGTGCTCCCTCTGAGCWCTGTAGAGGTCCTGGTGCTCCATGATGCAGGAAGCTGGGGGTAAATGTGCTTGGAATCAGTCTGTATGGTCATGTCTTCCCCTATTTTGATCCAAAGCAATATCTCACAATAGATTTGCAAACTTCCTGTTAGAAMGCAAATTAATTATTTTTGCATGACAATCATGTTTTTAATTCTGTGTAGATAATTTAAGAAATCGACCCGAGCAAATGTGTTTTCATGTGACAGACACTGGTTGAATGTTCCAGTTTTTTTTTTTCCTCTTGAGTTTTGGGGCAGCAGCATGAAACTAATGAATTAAAACCAGAAGAATGTGTAGGATGGTCTGTGTGTCAAAGTGCAGATAAGGTAGTTCCTGCTTTGTGTCATGGCAGAAAGTGCTTTAGAARGCTGTATCTTCTCAGAGAGGGAAGTAATCCTCAAGGGAGAACATACATCACTTGTAGACATCCTGTGATGGAGTGATGGTTTACTTAACTTAAGAATCCCAGATGACCAAAGCCTGTCTGCTGTGATTTCTTAGTTATTGATGAAGAGTTAGGCACTGATGTCCAGGTCCTAAAACGGATCCTTACAAAGTTCACCACATTTGTCACTGACTAAAAGAAGCCTATCAYTTAAAGTTGACATTGAAAAATAGTGATAAACTGCTACATGAATAATGACATATTTAATGCCTATTAATCTTACCCTAGACCCATGTCTCTTGTACTTGAGGGTCATTGTGGTGGTGTCTGCTGAATTTATTYTTTTTCCTAGCATTTTCTGAATGTTGCAAGGATCAAAATATCTAACTGGATGCTRTTTTCTCTTTTGTACTGGTTGCTTCTAAGGGTACTTATTAATCAAAATTTAAGTACTTATCATGGAGAGATTTACTTATGGAGRGATTTACTATTGATATAAATTACAGGCTTGTAAATGGACCAATATATGCTTTTGTTCTAAAGTGGTATGGAGCTGTGGAATGTAACATTCCCATTTCCAAAAGCAGGAGAAATCTGTGTCTTGAATGTTGCACATTGTCAATCGTAGTCAAATCCACTTTGCCCATAAGGAATGTTAGCAAAGAAAAAATAATAGGACCATTTGGTTTTTTTTTTTCAGAATATGGTGACTTACATTTCTGACTATTAAAAATTAAGCTACTAAACTTTTTCCAGCTGTCCAGTAAGCAACACAGTTAAATTCTGTTGAAAGATTGAGTTATTAGAACGGTTTTAATTAGAAAATCTAAGATAGGGACAGATGATTGAAAGATGCCCAAATCCTAACTTGATATTGCAGACGTTATAAATTATTATGCAGAATAAACTTGCAGCTTAGTACAGGTAATGATCATTGGTACAATAGGCTAACGTCAGTGGCAGTGTAGAAATAGTTTGTGTCCTCACATCACAGTTTGGTATTATTTAGTGTCCTATCTGTAGCCAAGTGGGACTGATGTGTAATAGCACATGGAAATGGCTCTTGCATATTCAGTAGTCTACATAAGTGTCAGTTTTGTTTCAGCCCCATAGCTCAGTTCTGAAATGCTCTGTCAGAGACAGAAGGACTTCATGTTTACCAGTTAGGGAGCACCAGGGACTGCTCTAAGAAGCACAGCCAGCTTCTGTTCTGTTCCACTGAGGAGAGGGAAATGTGTGGCCAAAACTGTTTTGTTAAATTGCAGAAGTCTCACTTGTGAACCTGCAGCAGCTATAGCTCAAGACATTGATTAGTAATCTACAATTTCAATAGCACAATACACAATTCTCATTTCTGGAGCTAAAGATCATTATTAGTAGTGTTAAAATATTGTTCCAGTGCTCAGTAGCTTGCAAAAACAATTGAAATGTTTTCAGACAAGCTGTCTTCTGCTGCCACCTGGTCACCTTTAGTGTGAAATAAAGATAATATTGTTTCATAAAGGTAGCTGGCAGTTTTGCTCAGGTATGCTATGAAGGGATTAATAATGAATTTTGTAATAATACTTGCAACAAAGTAACTTCAGTGATGGCAGCTGTGACTTGAGGGGTCTGTGTCTAAAATGACTTCTTAATTTTACTATGTTTCTACATCAGGCTAAATATATAATTTGGAGGTGATCTCCTCCTGTTTAGAGGTGGATTTGCCTCCAACAGAGAAAAGAAAAAGTACATCTTTGTAGGAAACAGGCTCCTTGATGTTTTTTCCTGTTATTGCCATGCAMAAGGAGATCAAATTGAATGCAAATTCAAATCTCATGATAGACTGCAACACATATAAGAAACATAACATTAAAGGAAAGCTACTACGATATAACATCAGTTGGCATCTTCATTCAGTCTAACTACTGGTAACTAAAGATCATGCCAGCTRTGTTCTGCAAGCTTGCATTTTAAAGGCTGTATGTTCATAATGATTCATGGATTTACTATATGGACTATTATAAATTCAATTTAAACTTTCCAGGATTCTGCAGTGCTTTTATTACACTAATGAGCTAATTGTTTAAGAATCATTCACATGATTCATCCTGCTGCTCAGCCTTTTTTTAAAAAAAACTTTTAGCTGCTGAAACTCTCTTGACAAACAATATTTATAGYAGTTTGACAGCAGGATGAAGAACAGCGTTTGTCTTTGTAACAGCTTAAAGAAAAGGCCTTTCCAGCACCCAACCATGCAGTTACAATCTTGACCTCTTTCTTTTGCTGGGAACATACATACAGCATACAAGCAGCACCTCCCATGTGTTTTCTTGACCCTTTGACTGTCCATTCACTTCCCATCTGTTTTGCAGCCTTAAAGGAACAGAGGGGGCCCTCTACTTATAAATCTGTCTTTGCAGTTGACAAATTATATTCTGTCTCTTTAAGGGCAGCCTGGGTGGTTTTGCCTTTTTTTTCCTTCCCCCTTCTTAAAACTTTGGCTTTCCTCTCAGCCTTATCCAGAGGAGAATATGGTATGTGAACAAGAGGAAACTGGCAAAAAAATGTGATAGGTGGTTTCAAAGGATTTTCTAGAATTTAGCAGGACATGACCTTACACTGATCAGGGAATTATGGCAGTGTTTGCCTGAGACATGAGTAAGCGTGTTGCTGCAGGTCTTGTAACTGTGCTGGGAAATCTGCTTYCTAGGGTATTATTTGGAGTGGCTGTGAGTGTGCTGTCCCATACAATTTTAACAAGAAGTAAAGCTTTCATATGGCCCTTGGGAAATTGGGGAATGTGGCACAAAAGGCTGAACTCCAAAGTGATGATTCAGTCTTCACCTGACTCTCCATAGGAGTTATATACCACTATGGAGTTTGTGTCTTAGATAGTCCTAAGGTAAAAATCAGCTTTCTGTAGAAAACTTTGTATCGACATCTCTCATTTTTAATGGTGTGTTTGTGGGCATTGTGATGAATTCCCACTGACAGGGCTTTCCTTTTTACTAGAGGAAAGATGATGCATTCACAGCAGTAAATTCCAAATTTCTGCCTCTGTGGTTAACTAACCGTAACATAGAAGTAGCACAGCAAGCAGTGAGAATGTTTATAGGCAAGGAAGGGATTTAGAAAGAAAGGAAGGTTTAAAAAAAAACAAATAGGAAGGAGAGAACTCAAGTCTAAACACAATCCAGAGCAAAAGGAGTAACAACCACRAGCTTTCTWATATCAAAGCCATGTAAACATTAGYTGGAGATAGAAATCAYTGTAATGTAGAACAGGAGGATAKTAACACATTTTTGGTGGTCATTTCWTGCTGTAAGTTTCATTGAAATACAAAATAAAGATGGATCTATGTCCAGAAAGATTTTAGAATTTGTTTTGTTGCTACARTTGAGATTTGATACCATTTGTGCACATTTCTTATTGGGAGGGGAAAGCTTTTTGATTTGCCTGAAGTACTCATGTGGTTTTATTCCTGTTCTGGCACAGACACACATGAACATCTTTGAAATACTGTGCTAAACTGTTGGTTTTATGCAAGTAAATATGTATTAGAATGTCTCAAATTTATCTTCAGAACCATAAGCAAGACAGGTTTTGTGGAAAGAGGGCACATCTTTTATTAAAGCAATTAATGCAGTTGAAAAATACAAGTAAACCTTTTCTTGCTTCTAGGAGTGTGTTTGAAATAAATCAGTAATGCACTTCGCTTTTGTAATTTATTTAATATTATTTTGAGATTATTTGACCTTACCTCAGGAGATTTGCTTGATAACTAACTTCAGCTGTTTCATTTTAGCAATGTTCATTGGTAGCTAAGCTTGGGTATCTCAGGCAGCAGTTAGAAAGCAAACCCTCCCTGTAAGACCTAAATATTTCAGGGGGTTCCTTTCTGATCAGCTTATAATATTAGGAAAAGCAAACTTTATCTGTGCCTGCATCTTTCTGTGTTCACAGTGTATCCAAATCCTCATTACAGATCAATTAGTCTGGTTTTGAGCCTTTCAGATTAAGGATCACAGGATTAATGAAAAGAGGATGAGCGGGTAGCAATATCATTTCATATGGAGATAAGGAGAGACTGAGCATCAATGAGGATCTCAAGACATCTGAATTAAGAATTTCCTTATTCTGTCAGTGAGGTTTTATGGGATATGGAGGGAGGATTATGGGAATATTCATGGCCATATCAAGAGGCATAATGAGTTGATGTATGAACCAGCTTATCTTTTAGGTAAACATGGAGTGAATGGGAAACAGAATAACCATTCATAACCCCTAGGCCCCTGAATTTTACTGTTCTAAGATGGAAACAAGGATTTAGTTACAGTTACTCTTCATTGATTTAATTTGATTTTCTATCAGTGTTTAAGAGTTGCTGGAAGAACTGTGTGTTTGTAACTTCAGGTCTACATTAGAGCTACCAAAGAGCACRTCCTCTTTCTAGAATCCAATGTAAGCAATGTGTATATTTAAACTTATGCAGTAGTGCTATATAATAAGAGTGTAGCACTTTAATGAAAGTCCTTTTTGTGATATGGGAGCATTTTATCAAAGAGCTTGGGTAGTTCAGCCAGTTACAGAAGTAATTTGCTGGCAAAATGAATGCTTTTAATCTGTGGTTTACTTGTCCTTGGAAAAACGCACTATCACAAAACGTAGAACAACAGGTCACTTTTTGTCTATGCCTAAATTTACTTCTGCAATAAGTATTCTYACCTGGAACCCAAATGATTTTCTGTGTTTGGCATGTTGATAAACTTCACTCAAAACTGAATATACTGTAATTTACTAGTGTAAATCACTGATAGTTTGATCTAGGTGTCAGTCAAAACCCTACAAATGTGGGTACAGAGCTTGTGCATTTCACAGAGGCAAGAACTTCCCTAAAGATGGGTAACATCGGACTCTTGAATTGTGAGAATTAATTGTTGTTCCACATACAAGATAACGTGGTGCTGATGAAACTCTAGGCAGTTACYCCACAACTGCAGATGCTGCCCTTGCACTCCTCTATTAGAATTCTGTCTGAACACTTATATTTACTAGTTTGTTAAGATTAGTGCTATGTAAATGCATGTCTGCCATCAGCCTATTTCAAATTAAACCAGTTCAGCAGACTGCTGCTGTGTGCTGCAGAATGGACTTGCAGGAGAGTGTTACAGGTTGCCTGGGGTCTGCTGCTCTAAAAGGGCTTTACTATGGCTACAAATATAGGGCATAGCATGAATAATTGCAGCTCTTTGGCACTYGTAACTGTTCTTTTTTAAGAATAGCTAGCATATTATTTCAAAGTATTAAATTACCTCAAGACCTCATAATTATTACAGTTAAGTAATCATTTCAATTCAGTCCAAGTATAAAAACTAATAAAGTGCTCATAGTATGCAGTCAATTTTAGTATGCCTGTTCTCTGAATAAACACAGCTGATTCAGTATATTCTGGTGGAATACATATTTGCTATCCTGTTACTTTAATATGCTTTAATCAGAAAATTAGAATAGATTTGTTGGCACAAACTTTTTTTAAGGGTGAAATAATAATTACAGATTTTTGCTGATGCTGTTAATTTTCAGGACTGGAATATTTCATTAGCAAGAGGTTGAGAAAGGAAAATATTTGCTTTTAATACTGCTAAATCTGCCTGCTTTCACTGGGTCTAATGTCTTGATCAATACAAAGAACACACTTGGGAAAACGTAGCAAGTGGGGAAAAAAAGTGCCACTGAAAGCACAACACAAAGAAATCTTTTGGATGGTGAGATCTAATCCTCAGTTATCACTGGCAACTACTGTTCCTTTTGGAGAACCCGGTCCAGGATTAATAATTTCCAAAACCAGAACCATTATAGAATGGTCTGGGTTGGGAGGGACTATAAAGATTATCTCATTCCAAGCCCCCTGCCATGGTCAGAGGCACCTTCCACTTGACCAGGCTGGTCAAAAAACCATCCAGCTTGGTGTGATCCAAAATTATGTTAATTCTGTCCAAAATAGTAGAATGTTATTGCAAAGGCTGATTTTGTAAACATTCATAGAACAATGGGATTGGAAGCCAAGCTAAGTCGTTGCTTAAATAAATGCCATAGAAATAACATTTTCATTACACTAGAGGTTTATATACTGGCATGCAATGCATTTTTTTTTTCTCATTCAAAAAGATAGTAATGAAGACACTTTGAATGTGCTTGATAAGGAGGAGGGATCATGGAACTACCTTTTTTTGCTTTGACAGTTTTCAAAGATTCTGCTGAACTGAATCAGATTTTTTTTTTTAAACCTGGTAAAAATCAGCTGCTGCTACTTTTTAATTTTCAAGWTATAGCTTTTGCCCCCATATTGACTGTAATCTTCATTTAATATCAGAGTACCTTAAAAGAAAAAAAATTAGCTGAAATTCCAGATGCTTCTTTGGTGTTTTCTTTAGGACTTAGAGTAGTGTTCAGTTTCACTGTACCTCTGTGTTTGTAGATAAGCACCACTGGGGAAGGGCAGGCTGARGTGTTGAAAGTGTCAGTGGCTTACCCTTCATCACCTAAGAATTTCAAGATRTAGAAGCTTGAGGTTTCTTCATACTCATGCAGGCTATTTTCCATACTTTATTTCAAATCCTATCTGAAATTCTCTACTTCTGTTACAACAGAACTGCAGGGGTTTGTTGAGCTGTTACTATTACTGTTATTATTATTACTCTAAAATGTATTTTATGTCTGTTTGTGGGCTTGTCATTTTGTTAGATTAAGCTTGCAGTTCCCATAGCTATGTTAGTGTTTTCTTTGAGGTAATTTTTTTTCCACTCCTACTTAGGTATCCCATTTAAAGCCGATTGGGTTTGTTTCTTTTTTTGGTTTTTTTTTGGTTTTTTTTTTTTTTTGTTTTGCTGTTACTGCAGCATAGCAAAGCAAGTTGATAACATATGGTATTGCTAAAGAGAAGAAACATTAATAAATGTTTTTTTAAAAAAGCTCAAACCCTCTATCTCATACAAGGGAACATATGGCTTTAATCCAATAGTATTTTTAGCTTTGRAAAAATTTTGTCTGTGTTTATGTTCATCTAACTTATTTTTGTCTGTCCTGTTGCTCTCCCCCTGTTTCTTCATGTATCTGAATGTGTGTTTTTCATGGCTGTAATCATACACAGAAGGAGCTTCAAATGAGGATGTGGTGAGAGAGAAGCAGGAAATCTCACAGGCTTTGGATTCCAGCTATGTTCTAAATCTTGCTTCATAAGCAATTTAATAAATCAAACAGGTTATATGATGACAAATGTTGTATGGAATTGAGAAAAGAGTGGAAAAATGCCTAAACCATTTTGGATTTTTCACAACCAATTTCGCTTYTTTATTTTTAGTAACTATTTTTAGTTGTGGTCAAGTCGTGTTTTGGTAGAGAAATAAACTCCCAGATTCAGTTTTTTATAKAAAATGAGATTCTGCCCACATCCATCTGATTACTACTGAAACGCAAGAAAATAAAATGCAAGTCTTAAACATTCCTAACATTGTGTGTGCCCTTTTGAGGAGGTATCTTGAATACTGTCGTGTGGTTCCCAGAAGTTCTCCTGGGTGAAAGGGCATGAGCTTTCAACTCTATTTAGAATGATTAGTGGTGTTTGTTACACTTGCTGTGAAGAATGAGGATATTTGGTTAAAGAGGAAAGGGGCTAGTGGGCATTACTTAAAAGCTAACAACTCCCTGCATGTAACAAGTATACAGTAGTTCTTCTGTGCATGATCTGATGGAAATTTCAGGTTTTTGATATGCATTTCTAATATTGGATTCCTTCAGTAAGTTTTTGAATTGTTAAATTAAGAGGATAATCATAAAACATATATGTAGGAGTTCTTTGAACAGGACAGAGTTTCATTTTTTCTGATGTAGAAAAATGTTGTAAACCTATGAACCTGTGTAACTCGGAAGCAAAATGCTTGGAGTAACATTGATGACAGCATTAATTTTGTTTGTGTTTGCATGGTTTTGTTCRTGGTTTTTGTGTGGGTTTCTTTTTGCTTTCTGGACCTGTTCTCACGTACTCACTAGTAATATGTGTTTGAATGGTGATGTTTTTGTTTCCACCAGAAAAAGTTCGGGAAATCCAGGAGAAACTTGAAGCCTTCATAGAAGCCCTCCATCAAGAAAAGTAGATTGTTCAAGCAGGTAATCAGGTTTAGATAATAAAGAGATYGCAACAGTTATCTCATTGTTCTGTTTAAAATTATTATCCTTGTCATTCAAATGCATGTTTTCATACAGACTTTGTGAAAATTCCGATTTGTTTTATTCTATTGTCTGGCTGCTGTTGCTTCTTGCTTCTAATCTGCAGAACTATATTTGCAGCTTTTATACTAAAAGCAGAYATGAACCTTAGTAGAAATACAATTACTGACTAGTTATTTGACTTTTTTGAATCACTGTAGGCTATTTGATTACACTCGGTTCATTACTCTTATTTGTATTAAGAGAAGAAAGCATAATTAGCTGTAATCAAAATTAAGAAACACTTTYCTATGGAAGCATTTTGATTTTTTCRATTCTTAAAGACGCTGTATATTGTTAGCAAAAACATTCCTAATTTCTTCTCTATTAATTTTCAATTCCATAAGCCCAAATGCTGTAATGCATTTGTACATATTTTAAAATAATTGTCTTTCTGTTTTGACAGCAACTTTACACAAGAATGCAGCCTTCTCCAGGATACCTTGCACAAAGACTGAACTGAAATGGCTTTTGTGTCCTATTCTCTTTCCTATCTTTTGGGGAGCATCCTGAAATGCTGGAGGAGAAAGAAATAATGTCTCATGGGAATGAGAAGTTCAGTTAAAATCCACCTGCTCATTTAATTTTTGAAGCTACRTGCACAGAAGAATCTGATTTATGTATCAATGAGATAGCTTGGCAGCTTGCTGAAGTTGTACATTTAAGGTTGTTTTTTTTTTTCCGAAAGGAAAAAAAAGCTTTTTATTTTTAGTGTGTGTCTTGTATGATAGAGCTGGATCAGATTCATAAAATGATTTTATCTGTTGTCATTTTCTTGCCTGCAAATGATGCTGGGAGTTTGACATAACGTTTTAGTATTTGTATGTACATTAAAATGCCCTTCTAAGTAATGCCATTTGTATTTGTTACGCTCTGTGTTGAAGCATTTGCTGATCACTGTGGTACAGATTTAAAAGCATGGTATTAAGATCTTGAGAGGAAGTGGTGGATTTTGTTGAACTCCTAAACTATTGAGAGATGTCATCCAAGGAATTGTTGTAGTGCTTTCACCTGCAAGYACAGACTGCTCTTCAGTGACACCTTAAAAGGTTTGGGTTCAGGAAATAATGTCAGCAGCTGCTCCTTTTACCTGTTCTGTACTAATATGTGTTGTTACTCTTGAATGTCAGCCGATTACATTTCATTTCTGGGATTGCACAGATTTGGATTTCCTTGTTAACTCCTCCCTTCACCATGGGTGCAGAATAACCTGATCGACTACATGTGAAATGTAGAACAAAAGAATGTACAATTCCAGCTTGTCCAACTTCTTAACTGAAAAAAGGAAAAATGTCATTAATTTCATCTTTTCTAATAGTTACTGTAAGACCAAAATCACTTGTATAAGAATCTTACTCACAAGGTCCTTCCATACCCACTTGATGTCTATTATTCTGTATAGTAAAATTAGTAAGGAGTCTTTTTTCCACTGCCTTTCAGTTTTGCCATAGAAATGTTACTTCTGACAAATTTAAGCATGATACCAACCTTCTATCATAGGTGCCTGGTGGTTAATCACCATCACATTTCTCTGCCCACATTTTGCCACAAATTATCTGCATACACTTCTGTGTGGAAAACACTTGTATGGAAGAAGGTGTTAGGCCTGAAACAATTTGTGTTGCAGTTGTCTGATTATGTGYATTGAAAAACTGACCTAGATTTATTTTCCCTTTTGAAAAGCATTTGATTTTGGTATGTGGAAATGAAAAGAGAGGAATCTGAATGTCTTCCAACAGCCCTTATTTTGGTTTGCTCTCAGAGAAAACAATACAAAGTTTGGTAAGATGTTCCCCAAATGTTTGGACRTAAAATATTCATCCATGTGGACAAAAAGCTAACATAGAGCTTAAAATTATGTTGAAATTTTAAATATTACAGGGTGATCTAACTGACTGTTTGGAGATTTTCTGTTTAAAATGAATTCCTGAAAATGAGTGTTTGAGAACTGAAAAATGAAAAAACGGCTTGTGTCATCATCATTCTCTGAAGATAACTTCAGAAATGTAAATTTGCACAATTTTGAAGGCAGACACCTTTGTGTATAGCAAGTGAAATAAGTCTGTACTTTGTAAAAAAAAACCGAACCAAACAAAGAAACAAACAAAAACTTTTGCATTTACCTAGAGATCACTGTTTGAAACTTCAGTGTAATGTAAATGTTGCAGAATATTGCATCTAGTGGCCCAATGTTCATTTCTTTTAGTGTGTTGTTCCTATGAGTTTAGTTCCAACTTCTCTGTGCTGCTCATCTAAGACTTAGCATGATGTATTCATGAAAACTAGGTATTTATTGAATTAAAATGTAACTGAAGGAATAATAAAATGTGGGTTTTGAACACAGTGCTGTTGCACCTAATTAAGAACTCACTTTGACCTTCTTTTTCTCATTTGTTACATTGTGAACAAGTATACATTAATGGTATCAGTATATGTTAATGATATCAAAATGTCTGATTCAGAAGTGCTGTGTCAGCACCAGGTTAGTGGTAACTGTACCAAGTGTTACCTTTTACTATATAAATTAATATGCCATTTATGTAATACATTTAGRCAAAGATCTTGTGTGGAAAATCATTATGGTAAAAGCTTGTCTCTCTGAAAGTTGAGGACCCAGCTGAAGATTGTTATAGGGAGTTGGTGTCAGCTGTGTTTAAAATAAACATGCAGACTGGGGCAATGGGTTTGAGAGCTAAAGAGCAATCTGTTTACCAGCTCATGGATTCAGGAATTTATTTTTTTCTTTCTTWYWKWTRRAKRRARAKWWWWYWWAMWAAWTWRWWWRAAAAAMMMWAWWMMYYKRWWMMKKKGATACTGAAGGTGCAGRTTTGCTTCACAAAGCTTGAATTGCAGACATGGGCATGTTGGGCTCAATGGAGTATTATAGCTCTACATTTACTTGCTTTCAGGTTCAACTAACCAAAAATCATCTTAACAAATAAGCAACAGGTAATTTATGCTGGGTTTTATGGAATTTTAYGTTAAGGTTAGAGGAAAGAAGTGTTTAAGCAAGTTTTACTAGTAAGTTAGTAAAGATGGGTTAAAGTGCTGTTAGTTGGCTACTTTAAAATTGCTCCTTGCAAKGAGTATCTTGCTAGCTGAGTAGCTGGATTTATGTCAAGCAGCATAAGAAGGATGTGCTGAATATTGCARTAATTTTGAAGGTGTTGCCCTATGCGCTGTGTGTGGTGGTACCTCCATGTTCTTGCAGAACTGCAGCATGAGATTTTTTTTGACTGTTTGGAATCTGTTTCTAGGTCCTGAGGTGCTTTAGGGAATTCATCCAGCAATGGTTCCTTGCATAGATAGAATGTACAGTGGCGAAGTTTACTCAAATAGTGGGAATATCCTCACAAGAATTTAGCATCTATGACTATTTGAAAAAACTTACTGCCTTAGTGACTTACCATATCCAAGGATTTTTTTTGTAATAGTTTCAATTTAATGTTCWTGGATCCTGTTCTATTTTTTGATTAGTTCAGTAATCCATCTTCCCTTGCAGTAATCTTTACAGACCATGATCAATCACTTGCTAGATTTTATTCAATAAGATAAATGAAATGCATTGTRAAACCCTTGCAAGATAGGTCTTACATAGTCAGGTAACTCCTCAAGCTTCACAAGTTTCACAAGTGCTGAAAGTTCCTAAGGCTGYAGTCACAGACCTTTCACAGCATATGGCTGTTGCCCAGAGTTTTTTCAGTATAAAATACTATACAGAAAGGATGGGAAGAAGCTGAAATGGTACAGAGATTGTARTGATTGTTTATACTGTGGTGCCAGAGTGGAAAACCCATGCATGTGTTTGTGTTTACAAATCTTGCTTGCATCTGCCATCACCTCAGTGCTTCAGCACATCAGAAGGTGAAATTATCCAGGCTGTTCTGTAAGAAGTGCTGAAAGTCAGAGACATGATTTTAGTTTTGACTGGTAGTGATTCAGGAAGTAATTCTGAAAATACTGGTGAAGCAGTTCTAGAGCCAACCCCACAAACTGTTCTAAAAACATTTCGGGAATTTTCTTAAATTTCTCGGGATTGGCTTTAGGTAATTCCAGTGTCAATTCCAGAAATATTTCTAGTTCGATCTGCTGAGAAGTTGTTTACTGTGCATTGCTGCAAATGCTTGTGTGTTTGTGTTGCAGAACACTGGTAGAAGACTTTTTATTTGCTGCTCTTGGAGTCTGTAGGCATCAAGAAGACTTCCAGACCAGTGGTGGTTTCCCAATATGACTTTAAAATGGCTTTGTGAACTGTCCTTGATAGTGAACACCAGCAAGGTGAGCTTTGTTCAGGTTTTTTGCCCAAAGGACAAGAGTCAGATTAGTCAGAGTGGTGTAATAACACCTTGCCTCTTACCATTCSTAATATAGGGGAAGATGTGAAGTTTGAATTAAAAGGGTATTTTATAATAAGTTTTAGWACAGAAATAGCTTAAGTGTTACAGCCTCTATAACATTTTTAGAGACTTTCAGGGAACACCTGGGTGAGCATTACTGGACAGGAGTGGCAGCTGCCACATCCTTGGAACTGCAAAGGACAAGCACATTTGTGTTCTATTACTATCAACCTTACATTTGGAAGTGGCATAAACTCTACTTTGGACTGAATCTGCACATTCATGTTTCATAAAGGATCATCTCTTCCASACTGCTGGAAAACAGTAAATTGCACAACAAAAGCCTATTTTGATCTAGATATTACTTCACTACAGAAATCMTAACTTGAAGACCATTTTCACTTCCATTTAAAGCAGCTGCCCTCTCTTTACCAGCTTCATTAAATAAGTATTAAGGTAACAGTATACCCCCTATATTTAGGAACACTGAAGCAGCATTTTGCCTCATGTCCACAAGCCAATTGCCTGTAGCTTTTGATGTTTAGAGATGGAACATTCATTGCAGSCTTCCCTACAATGAGTCTGTTCTGGTTCATGTGAAAATCAACATCCTTTTTTGTGTTGCTGCCTGACAGGATGCTACAATACTATTAGCATTTGCAAAGGGTTTTCTCTGTCTAATAGTGCAACCCCCAGATCACAGGCTGCTCAGTTTGTGTTTCTCTATTATGTAAAAGACACAAAGAAGCTGAAGGCTGGCAAAGGCCTGTCAAATCTCGTAATGTAGCGAGCGACCCCAGAGCTTCATTCTGCTTTATATCATCTCTTGTTCCCCATCCCACCCCTTTCCTTCAATGGGCTCTGAGGTAGGTAAATGAATTCAGTGGTATGGTAGGCGGATGATTCCTTTCTGACCTTGTTCCTGTACCATTTGTTTCCAGGCTTGTTGGAGGGAAAAGGACATATCTGAACCTTTTGTTTCAAATAATTTTCTTGCAGGTTGGGGAGTTAATGCAGACCTTGTCTGAACTCACCCGAGCGGAAAGTGTTCGGGGTACAAGTCGTGACACGCTTGGTCCCTTGGAATTGCCAGATTAAAGGAGAAGGCAGTGAATTGGAATTCTTTCACATTTGGCATTGCTTAAACACCTGGACACCTTTTTTTCCCCCCCCAGTGTGCACGTGTTTATATCCTCTTGTGCCTTGAAACATCTGTCTTAAGAGCAGTCAAGAAGCAAACAAAGAATGACCTTTGCACAGCCCAGTGTTTTTAGTTGGGAAGGAGGTGAGGGTGAGGCAAAAGCTGAATTGAGCATACACCAAATACCAGTGGGTTTCAAAGGAGTATTTCGGACTGGTATCTGAATCTTACCAATGAGATCTTTCACAYCAGAGTTGCCTGAGCTCTGCATCCTTGAAGATATTTTTGTAGAAAGACCAGAGGAATGTGACCAGCAGCCAAACATGAGGTGGGAATACCACTATAGCTGTCCTGAAGAGTCAAATTTGCCCTCTGCACTGTCAATGCTATGATGTTTGGAGGATTTTTCATACCTCCTGAGTAATGGATTCTGAAGGTGTCAGAGCACAAATTAGGTGTCAGAGCAGAATCATAGAATATCCTGAGTTGGAAGGGACCCACGAGGATCATTGAAGTACAGCTTCTGGCCCTGCAAAAACTGCTCTCTYCAAGTCTTAATTGTACACAGTAAGTCTGTAGTGTCTGAAATGTTCAGTTCAACGCTCCCATCTGCTGAGCCCAGCACAAACCTGGTGAGAGGCCTGTTTATCATTTGAACCCATCACTTTGTGTTGCAGGTATCCTTTACGAAAGGTTTCCATGAGCCAAAACAGGCTTTGGGACAGATCTGTAAGAACTTGAGGCCTCAGGGTTGATACAAAAGATACAGRCGTGAAGGGGATGAATGAGGATGGTCAAAGCCCACATTGCCTTAAAAATATAAATATTAATGATTTTATGTTGGTAGATTGTAACTTGACAGTGCAAGCATAGGGGATTTTACCTATCACATCAATGCCTATGCATATTAACATACRTTCTGCATACACTGATAATAACATGTTATGGAATGAGTAGCATTAGGCTTGAAAAGCAAACTTCCACATCCTGTACAGAKTCAAGGCATCCCCAAAACAAACTCTGCTCATGCTTCATTTGTAATTCCTCTGTGCTGTATTTGTATATCTCAGGGGGGACTGTGAGTTCATCTAACAATTGTAATCTCAAACCCACTTAAACTGAAAGTAATTTGCATGTGYAAAATATTTTGTAATTTAGGACTAATTATGGACTAAATTTTTAATCCAAATGGAATAGCTTCCCTGCTCCAATTCCTGGATTTCTTGCTAAAACACTTCATGATTTCACAAAAATCCAGTACTGCAGATGTATAGCTTYGTGTAGGCCTTGCCTACTATCTCACAAGCAAGACCAGCAGGAATATTATCTGTATAAGGCCCTTCAAAAATATATACAACTAATTAATGGTTTTTTTTTTTTAAATCCTCCCAACAATATCCAGGAAGACAATGTTACCCCTTTTATTTTTCTGCTCTCACCTATGGTCAGAAGATTAGTTTTTATCTGGAAGCTCTGATCAATTAGATTTTTTTGCGAGAAAGCTTTTTTATTATGCTATTAAATGTTTCTTTGATGACCCAAGACGTGTTACCACTGGATACTATGAGAATAAGAGCTTTCCTTTTTAGAAGTCCTTTTTCCCTCCTGTCAGTTTATGCAAAGTCCATCCCTTCAGCTGAAGGAAACAACACATCCCTTTTCAGAAAAAGAAAGTAATTTTCTGTTGCCTAGTGCCTGAAAATTGGAATTCAATAAAACTTATGGAAGTACAGCTAGCCATAAGTTATCTGGTGAAGGTCGTTTCTAGACACTCCTTTGTTGTATGTTTTTGTAGTATTTTTTTGTACACTTTGCTTTCTCTGCCAGCACAACCTCCTTCCCTGCCCTATGGCCATGCAAATTATGCCCACAGCAGTGACATTCTCTGGCCTGTGAGGTGCTGAAAGTCAGATCAGATGCTTACAATAATCTGCCTTGAAAATATATGGTAAAATTGCTCTGACTACTACTGCTAATATCTCTTTTCAGTTTTGTTTTTGCTGTCTTGGTTTTAGCTAAGGCGTGTATCACATTTTATAAATATACCTGTATCTCAAMATTTATATTACGTATGTATATCTATGCAAAAAAAACCCCATGTTGACAGCCTCAGAAATCGTGACTCTGCTGACTGATCTCTGCATGGCCCAAAACAGAATTTATCTAATCTGGTGTACAAGAAAGACAAATGCCATTAGTAGATGAGTAACAGAGAAGAAACTTTGGAGAGTGGTTCATGGCAAGAGGCTGTTTTYGTGTGGAAACAAGGGAATATTATACCACTTGCTGAAGCTTAGAGCAACTCCCAGATCCTCTGTGAAATCAAGCTCTGTGATGAAAAGGCCTGTAGCCTGTTGGGCCAAGAGACGGGGATTATAAGAATATTCATGACGCCTGAGAATCAGCAGGTGAGACCTAATGCACACTATTGCCCCTCACCCCTTACCCCAGCTCATCCTTTTGGTAAACAGTACATAAAGGCTGAGTTCCCAGAGTGACTGAACTCAGTTCCTGATCCTTTTTTTTCTTCTCTTTTTTTTTTCGCCTTCATTCTTTATAAAAAAGATTGCAGTGGTTTTGCTACTTGTCCCAGGCAGAAGCACGGAATCTCCTTTTCATTTCTAAAAAGCAACTGTGTGGCCAAACCAGAAGTCTTGTGACATTACTTAAGAAAGCAGAATGGTATCTTAGCATCCAAGGCCTCTTTTAAAACTTAATGAAAAGCCTTTCTGAGAGCTTGGATAAGCTGGAGAGGAATCTCTGTGACATATGTGCATTGTCTTAGAAAAGCATGGGCTAAAGCCAACTGTGGGCCTCTGCCTTTAATATACTGGGTATTTGTCATGTTTTGGTGTGCTTGCTAGTCAGTAAACATCCCATGCATAGAGTCCATGCAGTTGGAAGCAGTTGCAGATGTGATTGATGCAGGACACTCTTCCAAGCCAGTAAGTGGCAGAGGATGCTCTGTGAAAGGGAAATTCCTTGGTCAAGATGGGCAAAAGTATTTTTGCCAGCTTTTCTCCAGTGCAGCACAAATGCCATTCTATAGCAGATTTCACYGATCAAGTTTTTGTAAAATTRTCTCACTSTGGTGTGGGTGAAAATGGGTGRATGCTGATCCTGTCCCAATTCTGMCAGCTTTTACCTGCAGGCATGAAGYTGCATGTCCAGSCTGGTAGGGTGGGATGATTGTCAGCTCTTTAGCTGAAGTCTAAGTGTTGTCATCCCTTTGAAGCCTGAAAAACAGTGCCTGCAGTAAACAGAGGAGACCATGCTAAATCTATGCTTTAACTCAGTGTTGTTGCTTGTTTTTTCTCAGCAGGCATGTGTCAGCCCATTCTACTGGTTTGTGACTCTCCAGTACATGAACTGCAGCTATAGATCAGTGATCTGGCAGTGGGAGGTGTCACAGTGAATGCAAGCACAGGACATTTAGCCTGCCTCAGCCTCAGTCTGTGCCACTTACCCAGGACTGGGTGCAGCTAATCCTGCCACAATGTGCCCTGATGTATGACAAGGGCAGGCATTTTCCCAGGCCCATCAGCCTTCCCAGCAGGGATAGATAGTCACTCAAGCCTTTCTGGCTGCGCTGAGGCTGGTGATTGCAGAATTATGGTTTGGTAAAAATGTACCCTCACTCCAACATTTGCTGTAGCCTAACACTTGTGGGACATCTGTCAATGAAGCCAGAGTGATTATTCTGCAATAAGGCAAAGGTAACATCTTTTTTTAAGGTTTTCAGCCTTTCCAGGGAGGATGATTACAGCATTTTAAATCCCTCCTGGAATTTCAGTCTGCAGGARCTGGAGTACCTGGCTCTGGCAAAAYTTGTTACRCTTGCTTTCARTGTGTCTCAGCATAARAGTGTTTGTTGTATCCCAGTGACAGACCCCGAACAATACTWCAACAGTTTTCTGTTAATCTGAATTTAACTACCAGCTCTTAGTTTTGTGGATGGGACTCTGTTCCTTCCCAACCATTGAAACTGAACTGCTGTCTGCTCAATATAGTTTTTCTAGTAACGGATGCATCTAGGTCAGCAAATTGACAGGCRTTGCACATTTTACTGCTTGGCAAATATTGAACTAAAGTCTTCAGCACTGTAACACTGTTGACAATTGCAGGATAAAASCATTGTCCTCTTTTGTTACCATGAAGTGCATCTTCACGTCTGATTCTGGCATAACACACTTGGTAAACAACAAGGGATGTTGTGCTCTGGAGTCCCAAGTGTTTGCTCTGACAATATAAACTTACTGCCTGCTCTCTAAAACCAAACATCTGTCTCTGCCATAGTTACTTCAAACTGATATTGAAACAATCCACTCTCTTCCTGAAAACACTGGAGGGTGACATCATGACTGCTGTTGAAGAAGCTCTTTTCTCTTTTTGAAAGCTATCTGTACCACCCTCCTTTATTATGTTGCAGGTCTACATCGAGGAGCCCAGACTAGGCTTCAAGAGTCTGAAAAATAATATTTAACAGAAAAAAAGATCACTCAGGATTGGTGCAGTTAACACTAGTCCTACTGGAAAAGAAATGCTGTGTTACAAGTCCGCTGTCAATTCTTTCTTTTCCAGGAGAGCATGTTAGAAGAGACAAAAGAGTAATGAGCCAAAATGCAGTGAAAAAATCCCATCATATGCATCCTGTTACCTGAGCAGAGCACTGCTCCTTGCCTCTCCCTTCTCCTCTCCAAAATTAAACCTCTCCATGACTACTGTGAAGGTCCAGGGTCATTTGTGTCCCAGCACCCATAGCTTCAATCCATAGTCTCTCCCTTGTGCTTTGCCAGCATCTTGGATTTGCTTGTGTGCTGATGTGAGTGACCCTCTGGATCTGACATCTGTGTGCGATTCAGGGGGAATGAACAGAGTCATTCACAATGGTTTGGTCCCTGCTACCTTTAGTCTTTTTTCACTACAGCTTTATGTTATTTATTTCATATTGAAGTCAAGGGTGAAGATTAAAACAGATCTGCCCTTCCTTTACTTCATATCTTCACTTTCACCTGCAGCTCTTTTTTTTTTTTTTTTTTTTTTTTTTTTTTTTTTTTTTTTTTTTTTTTTTTTTTTTTTGCGTGTGAAGTGCATGGAATCTTTGTTGAGACCAGCTTGCAAGATATAATGGAAACCTGTATCACGGTGAATCTGTGAGAAGTGTGTAGCTGCACATCTGCTGTTACAATATTACATAAGAAACATTCAGCCAAACWCTGATTGGAGGTGAATCTCCAAGAAAGAGCATTTGGAGCCATTTGGATCCTGCTGCTCTTGACTGGTGCTTACCAGCTTGCAGGATTGTGCCCTCCAGAGAAGTGTTAAAAAATTAGTCCTCAGCTTTTTTGCATTTTCGGTGGAGACACAGATAGTGACAGCATGTGCTGTTTACTGCCTCTTGGAGTTGAACTATTGGTGCTTCCTTTTCCTTTGTGTCTCAGAAAAAAAAGCTTTGCCTTAGAGGTTAACACAGTCACATGTTAAAATGAAATCTAAGGCCCCAGAAAAAAGAAAGAGCCAGCATGGATTTCACTGCCAGGTGCTGAGATGGGATAAGTTCTATTACTATTTTGCAGTGTTTCAGACTTGTCTTGGGTCACTCAGAGCTGAAGGGAATGAGAGATTGGATTGTGATTGTGTCCCCAGCAAAAAGGGAGAGACAAAGCTGCACGCTTCAGGAAAATGCCATCGTAATTCTTCCTATATTCGTTCAGAGGTTTGTTGATCAGGAGGCTGGAAGCTTTTGTGGCTGATGTCAAGTGACTGCTTTTGGGTATGATTCACCTATTGTTTGTARGGCTCTTTTTACCAAAAAGCAGCTGGTGAAGCCTCTATTTCCCCTAAACAAAACTGTCTTGAACTTTCTGGGGAGAACAAGGCCTTCACTGTCCTTGCCTTAACTGAAACCCCAGCCAAGAGGGAGAAGTCAGACCTGTTTCTCACTTTTGCAAAAGAAAACACTTTTTTTTTTTTTTTTCTTCCTAGCAATAGCTGTGAAGTAGACAAAGAAAGCAGCCAGCAGCCCTGTGAGAGAGATGAGCCTGACCATCCYATAAAGCTGCAGTATTTTTGTGTCCACCTGCAAATGTGGATGGCAGAAGTGGCTGCTGTTTTGGTCAAGCCAACCAAAGCTGGGTACAGCAGAAGCTGATTTCCGTGCCACTACCCAGTTCTGGTGTCTGGGTTTTTCACAAGTTTAAAGCTCATTTTTTATACAGTAAGCTCAGATCATTTTTTTTTTCTTTTAGATTGCAAACATCTATATGCACTCAACGCTAGAAATGAGGCTTGAAGGAAGCAGTTGCCAGAAAGCCTCAGCCAGAGCTTGTGGGCTATTTGGGTGAAGGAAACAGAGGGAAAAGGGACCTGGTATTTCAGTAAAAAACAGAGTAGTGAGTTCATGTGGGAAGGGGAATGGCAGCCTTCTGATGAAACWACATCTTGCAGCTCCCCTGCCAGAAGGAGCTCACCAGGCCAAACACAGCTGGCAGCTGCCTCAACCCTGCTGAGGCTTTAGAGTAGGACTTCTTACATGATAACAAACTACCATTCYTGTACAGATGGACAGCTGGTTCTGTGTGAAACAAATGTGACAACATTTTATATTGCTGTTTAAAATATTTGCCTGTTTATTTAACAGGTTTGAAAACTGCATATATGTGTATGACAGCCTGGGAGTACCCATAAGGACCAGTGCCAGTTCATTAACTCCACTCCTTCAGAAACTTGTCTTCAAATGTATTCTTCAAAATCATTCAAAACTCTGTCTTAACCCCAAAAAGATAAATTTTTAAGAAGATATTTGAGAACTAGACTTCTAATAAACTCAAAGTCCAGTTCCTAAGTAAAGAAGTTCCAAAGATTCTCAGCATTTTCACTCTGTATTTAGCAGCAACAAGGAATTCAACTGAAACCAACCAACCAGCAGCAGAAATTTTATCATGAACCATTACATATTTGTAATGGTTCTTTCAGCCACTGATAATCAGAATTTATAATGGAAAAGAGCCAAGCAGTCTTTAAGTAGCCTCCATCAAATCCACCTCAGAAAAAGTGGAAATATGYATTAAGCCATATTCAGAGTGTGTTGTGAGCATTCAGCTTGGAGCTGCTGGCTGTATTGGTTTTTACCCACACAGTTGATTTTAGTATGAAAATAATCCCTGAAAATTACCTAGAAATCCCCGAATAAGGCCTTTTATCTCTCAAAATGTTCATTCATGCATAGTTGGGAGAGTTTTCCCAGAATTTGTCAGGTTCATTTGGCCTGATCATTTTAGAGTAAATGATAATGCAAACATTGCATTCTGATTTAAGGAAATATTCACTTGAACAAAGGCTTCAGTCATGAATTGAGTACTTCCTGGAGTTTACTAGCACCTGATCCTAAACATTATCAGAAATACTGCTCAAACTCAGCAAAGTCCTTTCCAACATCTAGGGAGAAAGAGGTTTGCATGGAGCAGAGGAGCTGCCTTGGGCAGACAGACCTGCAGAGAGAAGAGAATGGGCATGGTATGCCACACTGCACACTCACATAGGGCCATTCCAGGCTCAACAAAGCCCTGGAAGAAACTGTTGTGTTTTAATTGTGCAAACCCATGTGGCTGACAAGAAGTGCAAGGGTGGCGTTTTTTGCTTGTTAGAATTCTAAAATTAGGGCTTTGCTATGGAKTTTTTCTCTAGAAATGCCTCATGGTTGAAATATGCTGTGTCTGAAATCCCCTGTTTCCAAGTCCTTCTGGAAATAGCTTTCCTTTATATGGGGCTTAATTTGTAGTCAAAAGACAAAAAATTCTCCCTGAAATCACATTAAGTTAGATGATAGAGGACCGATAGGGTGTGCAAAGTCTAAGTCAAAACCTTTYGGGAGAACTATGGCATAAATTCCCAAGAGGTTGTGTATTTCCTTTTCAGCAATTTWGCTATTATTCTGGTTTTCAGATCCCCCAGAATGTCCTTCCTGTTAGTTATGTTTCTGCTCGGTCATCACTGGGACAGGGCTTTGAACTTTGCTTGCTATTACTGTAATGAGGAACAAGGGCTTTATTAACTCAGAAAATATTGTCCCAGTCAAGCACCCCCTGCAAGACTGAGGGCTTTAGGTGATAATGGAGACAACAGCATTAATTGGTGAGAGGTATAACATTTCAATTAAACATTTTCAAGATARCATGGTTTCATTTATAATAAACTGAAAACAGACCTGTTAGGTGTAAGATACAGAGGTGAGTTGTTTGCTTGGTCTAAAGGAGATTATGAGGTATAATGCACACCAATKATCATCTGGTCTCTCTGTCAACATTAATCTGGGATTTTCAACGTTGTTTGATATTGCTTAGGTGGGGATCCACTGACTTAAATGAAGTTTTTCCTGCTATTTGTTTCCACTGACACTGGAAATCAAAGGAGTTCAGCAATCCCTGACATGAAATATTTGAGCCAGGCCCAGCTTTTGTGCTTTTTCTTGCTTGATTTTTTTTTTTTTTAGTTTTACTAGGCAATTTTCCAGTGCAAGAGAAATGTTTCATAAAGAAAAGTATTTCTTCATCTGAGATGTCTTCCTTATTTTTTTATATAACAGATTGTCTTGGGGACAACAACCCTTTCCAGGGTGCAAATAAAATCCATTACCTGATAGTAAGCGTTTTATTACAAATGTTTCAATTCCTTCTCCTTGGCATTTCCAGGTGGTAAGAGCAGAGTGTGATCGTCTGCACCAAACTTCTGCTGGGCTAAAGGAGACTCGCAACAAAGAAGCATCGTGTAACAATGCTCTGCCATGGATCTTGTCACCAGGTAAGTTTGCTGAGCTTATTACAGTTGTTGTTGAACAACACCAGCCTACTTTGGCTTATGCTGTAGTTTCCAGCACTGAGACCTCATTKTGCCTTTTATCTGCATTAAAGCTGTCTTAAATTCAACGGGTTTTCMCAGAGTGTTAATTATGACTGGATGTTGAACTTGGGAGTTAGTTTTTCTGTTCCCTACTAGCCTAAGCAAAGGTATTGAAGCTGGGTTTCTAAGCAGGCTCTCCCAGCTTCCACCAGAATAGTTTGTGTTGTTGCTTTTCAATGCCCAGAGTGCTCTGTGCCTGCAGAGATTGGTACCCGGCTTTGCTGATGGAAACTTAGGAGTGGCTGAATGAGCCAAACATGCAAAACCAGCTCAGCAGTCCTGGCTGCTGCTCCTCCACTACCTGACCCCAGACCCAAGGTCCTGGTCTGGACCTGGATCATGGTTTTASATCTGTGCCATCGCTCATGGGATAGGCTTTGCAATGAGCATACCCAAAGGCTGTTGAGGACTTTGGTTTAGTCAAAAAATCCTTTCTTAGGGCTAATGCTTCCCTGAAGTCCCACCTTGGTCATCTGAGGGTGACTGGCAGTTGAGCCCCTTTCATCTTTGACTTTTTTAACCCAACTTGAGAGGTCTGGCAGAACTTTAGATCACTTGGCTTTTCATTTGGTGTTAGCCCACTTGAAGTAGGAAAGTTTATACCTGGAAACAGTTGGTCAAGATCTGAAAGTAGAAAATATTAATTCCAGGCACGGAGAGCTTTTAAAAGAGCTGGAATTTCATGGAAATAAAACAGTCTAGTCTATTAAGTTCCTCTCATGGACTTTTATGAGGACAATTATTAATATTATTGAAAATTATACTTATGAAATGTGTTAATGGGAACTGTGCTGGCTGCTGCCAGCAAAACTGCAACCTTTACAGCTCATTTGGAGACAGAAATATTCAGCAAAGTAGCCTACAGGGCGCAAAGGTTCGCRTGGTGCCGGCTTAGACTAACTTAACATATGCCCTCTGTAGCCCTGGTATTGTCCAAAACCTAATGCCCATAATAAAAGAGAGGAAAATTGGACCCCAAGTGGCAAGGATTGTAAGCCCTTGGAATTCTCCTAATCAGAGATATTCAGCTATTTTTAGTTCATAATGTTTAGTCAAATAGCAACAATGATTTTTCTTCTTTTTTCCAACTCAGCTGCACGGTGTGTTGGAGGGGGTCTCGATGGCCTGTGACCTTGCCTTTATCTGTCAGTCTGTCACCACTGGTCTTCAAAGTGCAGCTTAAAGGATCTGAGGCTTCTGTGTGGCCTTGATGTGATCTGCTTTCCTGGTAAAGTTTTTCATTAGCGGGTGCTTTTTTAAGCTGGTTGGAACTTGCTTTGCTGGCTCTGTGGGATGTTACTGGCTTGGGGGCTCTCCTGACCCCCACAGCCAGGTTTAATAACCCTGCCTGGCCTGTGTTTGCAAGCATTGTGTCTATGGTAGATTCTGCTTCTGCACAGTGGATGCTGCTTCCTGCCCCGTTGAGCAGGCTCTTTCTTTTCTCCTCCTGCCTCCGAAATCTTCATCAAAGACTCTCAAAAGAGGAAATWTTTTTTTGAAGTACAGTTGGTTAGATACAGTGACTGAGTGACAAGTCCATGCATCTGCACAGTGCTTACCCACCTGCTAAGGGTACTGCCCTTCTCTCCAGCCCAGACCATTCTGCTGCTGGCAGCCATGCRTTTCTTTTCCTCTGAATCTTAGGGAGAGAGCATAACCAATAAAAGAGCACTCATGCTGCACCAGACCACGGTCTGGTGTCTCAAACTTTAGCCAGCARCACATGCCTAGGGCAGAGTGAAAAMCAGGACAAGTGTGCCTGATACTCTGGTGTGGTCTCCCAGCAGCTCGTGATTAGGAGCTTTTTGAGGCAGAGCTGTTGTCTATGTATTCAATATAACTTAACAAAGTATGAAAAGTATTCTGGGGACATGTGGTTCACTTACATGAACCTCCATTTGAGTGGCTTTTTGTGGACACTTGGAAGCAGTTCCTGATGATGCTAAAAGACCTGTCTTGGTCACCAAAGGAGAACTATTTATACATCCATGGCTGGCGCAAAGGTGTTGGGTACCCCTGTGCAAAATGAGTGGAAGGGCTGAGTGTGAAAAAACTTTGTCACAGCTGTGGCTGGCTCTGAGAGACACTGATCTTTCCCTGCCTTGCAGGGGGGACTGKCTGGTTCCTCCCAGAGGARCAGTGTGTTCTTGCAAARATGCTTTGTCACCGCAGCACAGCCYKTCCTGTGTGTTTTGCCCATCAATAMATGGTGRGACAGCAGGATTGATCMACTGGTGYCCCTGCTCAGCAGGTTMCCCAGACATCCAAGTTCAGCTTCTTTGCTTTGATAGCATTCTGTCTCAGCCAACTGGGGACCTGTGGAGCATTCTGGAAAGTCCAGACTGGTTGCAGTGCATTGCTGGGGGAGATGCAGCCCCTACCTGTAAAAGAGCAGGCTGGGCCTCCCTTTATTGCAGAGCTGCTATAGAAATGTAGCAACTCTTTTTCCCCAATTCCAGCAGAAGGGTCTGACAAGCACTAAATCCAAGAGACGGGAAGAAGGATTCCTCYAAAATATTAAGTTTGCTTTACTGCAGTCTGTAAGGGGCAGGCCAGAGCAATTACCAGCATGCACAAGATGCCTGCTATGTTGCTTGGAGTGTTTTTCTTTACTRCGTGTCAATACAAACCTAGAGCCATTTTTCAGAGTTTGCCAATGGCTATAATTGAAAAGGCATGAATTGCCCTCAAGAGATTCCCCACTGCTCTGCATTATTATCTGCTGGATGGCAGCTCTATAGGCCATGTATCATTTTTTTCAAATAACCAGTTAATTACAAAATAAAACAACCTAGCTTTCAAGCTGATTAGCCTAGATTAATGACCAGCAGCATGTTTCACTCTCCTCAACAATTTATCATGGAAAAGAACTATGTCTTTAATGATTTAGGTACCTGGTCTATTGAGGCTTGCTCCAATCTGTACAGCCTCCAATTTGATTTAATTGCTCTTCTTAGTTTGTGACCTGGAAAAAACCAAGTGACAGCTCCCATTAGTGAAGCCCAGCTTGCAACTTGCTTGCAGTGTTACAAAGGCTCACTGGGTGTCTTTCTCTGCTGACTTCATTAAGAAGATATATAGAGGTCAAGTGTCACTTTGGCACAGAACAAGTATCACGCCGTTTATCAGCTGAAACAGGTTGAATCAACCTGTGTATTTTATTTAAGTTTATATTCATTCCTTTTTCCTCTTACTGTTTTTGAAAGCATGTTTTTAGAAGCTCCTTGTTTTGTTTAAGCTACGATTGAATTTACAGAGTGGTCTTAAAGGCATTAATTGCAGTTCATTTATTGTTACTTTGGCATGAAAACTTTGGCATTGCACTCCTCTACAGTTATTCAATAAAAGATCTTTTGTTATAAGGGCTTATTCAGGGCCCTTGAGTTTGCTTCCTAATTAATATTAGACTTCCTCGCAGTTGTGCTCTGGAGTACAAATGCTCACTTCCCAAGGATGTTGCTGCAAAAGCACATTGAATGTGTCTTTAAGTGCATCCTGAATTACTGACTTATTATTGGGCAAATCCCCGAAGTCTTCACTTAGCCAAAACTCCCACTTAAGACAATGGGCCCGTGGGAGTTGTCTGGTCATTAACCGAGCCCCAGCAGTTGTCTGGCACGCAGTGAACTGAGTCATGGTCACTGCCCCTGAGAGTTTACCATCTACATYAGAGACAAAGACTGAACAGGGCTGAGAGGATAATGAGGCAGCATGGGCTGGAGCTGGGCTCCCAGAGCTGGCATTGCACTTTGCTCTCAAGGTATCTGAAGGGTGGAGGAAACACTGCTAATGCTGGTCACTGTCGTGCTGTGAAAGGCAGATTTGGTGTGAGCTGTTGCTAATGTGCTCTTTCCTTATGGTCTTCAGCACAAACACCAAAGCAGATGAAGTCCTTTCTATGTCCTCTCTTTTTAAGGAGATTTGTGGCCCTCTTTGGCTGGGAGCTGCTGTGTGCTGAAAGGGGTTGCTTTGCACTGTCCAATTCCAGGATTTTCCAGTCTGAAGGAAAGTTACTGTCTGGCTGACCTTTCCTRAGACTTTAAATCCATGAGGTTAAATTGCCTGGTGGCAAGGTCAGAGCAAGACCATCACAAACACTCAGATAGATGTTGGTGTGGTACCAGYCAGTCCCTGATCCTGGCTGTGCAAGTCACTGCACAGTGACCTGGGGAAAGCTCTCCTGCAAGGAACCGAAGTGGCCACCCTGTTGGTAACACTGGTCAAGTGGCAGGAGCATTTCTTGCCCTTATTGAGCTGACTATGGTGCTGGTTACCCTTGAGRGACAAGGGGAAAAACATAGAGAAAGAGGAGGCACTGATGGGCTGATKAGGTGGAGAAGGGTTGGGAGAGAGCAGGAGCTGTGGTTTGTGCCTGAGGAAACCACAGCGAGGTGAGAAAGTGTTAAGCCTTTTCACAGATAAATTGTTACCTTATTGGGAGGCATAAGCAGGCTCATAGGGCAGCATATAACCCAAATCTCTTTTTTTTTTTTTTTTTCTCTCAGGAGCACAGCAGGCCGAAGAGGGGATGACTGTGACTTCCTGACATAWTCACAGGGAGTTCAGACAAATTCAAAATATTTGTTTCTTCCTTTTCACAGGCAACTGTTATTGCTAATCCTTCTGCAAGAAAGCAGTGTCTCAGGGGAAGATGGATGGGGTGGGTTGGTACCAGAGTGAACAYTGTTGTCAGAGTCCTGAACCTGTGYTGAATGTGCTGTAAGGATTCCTYCCAAGCCTGCTAGAAAGCTCTAGAAGTCCAGAGACCCCTTTGATCTACACTCAGTATAAAACTTATCACTGCCTGTGTGCCCTCAGTGCTGTCCTGCATGAACACTGAGCTCTCATATTAATGTTTTTGGAGACAGGACTTTGCCTCTACAAAAAAAAAAAATCCCTTGAGAAGAAAAGCAAAATCCGTTTCATTTCATATAGTCCTTGCTGCTACTCTTGATGAAAAATACGATACTGGGTACTAAGAACAACAGTGARAAACCAGGGTCCATGTAGCAGAATAATTCCCTGCAGACAGCCTTGGAGCTGCTTTTGTGCCATGGATAGGTGCTTGCATGTATCTCCCTGTCCTGTGGMTGCATTACTCAAAGTATGGAATTCAAAATAGTTGAGCAGTTCAGGGTTACTGGTGTATTTGCTACAGTTGTACAGGAAATATCAAACAAAAGTTTCCAAGCTTTTCGCCAATCTTCATTCCTGCAGACAGACACCCATATGCTCCTRTGGTGTGATCTAGTGCCAGAAAGCACAGATTTGCTCCTGCAGAAAGTCCTTGTGGTGCAGGAACCTCTCAGGCACCTCTGATTGCACAGGGCTGTGCAGCAGGGCAGGGGACTTGCACAAGAGCTGCTGGTGGCAKTCACAGAGCACAGCAGCTCGTGGCTGTGTCTGATCTGGGTCTGTCTTAATCACTTTGCAAAGGTCACCAAGCTCCATCCCCCTGACCCCTTCCTTCACCCAATCCCCCCTGCTGCTTGAGCTCTTTGATCAGAGCATGAGCCCAGCTGTGAGTGAATGTGGGCAGGTGTAAAGCCCTTTCCTAATCCCCTGGCCATGCACCTGCGTTCCYGTGGCACACTTTGAACCTGGGCCTCAGATCTTCATTTCGGGACATAAGAACTGCTTCTCATCTGAGCAAGCCACTGCCTTGTGCGTGCTTTTTGGGTTTTCCTAAAAATCTCCTAATCCTCCCTTTCTGCCTCATATTTCCTGCTGGTTGCACTTTTGAGCCCTTGTGCACGTTTTTGTCACAAGAGAAGGTGGGTGATTGCTTTTGCAGTGAACATAGCTGCCGCCAGCTGACAGAAGAGATGTGGCAGAGCCAGTGCTGGTCCCAGATCCATTTGGGTCTGGGGACTGACACAAGGGATGCATGAGGGCAACAAGTCAGCATCTATCAGTGCTGAGCAGTACAAACCTCTCAAGGGAGAAAGAGAAGGGGAGACCTCTCCCATTTCAAACCATCTCCTGTTACTAATGGGGACAGGTCACAGCCTTGGGAATAAGGCACGAGGCATTGATTCATTGAGCTTTTTCTTGTAATGCTGTAGATCTTCATTAATGTTCCCAGTTGKGCTTTCTGCTGTTCCCAGTGGGGCCACTTAATGACATAAAGAGCTTAACAAGGAGAAGCTGTGGTCACAGCTGAAGGGAAGGGTCTGGTTTACTGCTRCCAAGGGTTGTGCTGTTTATCACATGCAGCATCAGTCTCTGAATATTTCTCACCATTGGGACTGAGAGAATCACTTTGCAGAAAAGGTTATCCAGTAAATCTGGCAGGGCAGAAACAAGAGACCAAGAAGGGATCCTCTRTTATGACAGTACTGGCCTCTAAAAGCTTTTGCAGGTATCTGGAGAGGGCTGTTTCCTGTTACAAACTATGATTATGCATTGTCCATGGATATGAGATCCTATGAGCCATGCACTGGGGTTTTCTATTGCTGTGTTTCCTATCTGTTCCACTCTCTCTCCTTGGGGAATCCCAGAGCTCCGGGCAAGAAGCTTCAGAGAATCACAGAATTTGCTGAGGTGGAAGAGAGCCACAAGAACCACAGAGTCCAACTCCTRGCCCTGCACAGCACCATCCCCAAGAGCCACACCATGTACCTGAGAGCATTGTCCAAACTCTTCTTGAGCTCTGTCAGCCTTGGTGCTGTGACACTTCCCTGGGGAGCTGTTCCAGGGTCCAGTCACCCTCTGGGTGAAGAACCTTTTTCTAATATCCAACCTAAACCTCCCCTGACACAACTTCAGGCCATTCCCTCGAGTCCTGTCATTGTCACCACAGGGCACAGATCAGTGCCTGCCCCTCCTGTTCCCCTCACAAGGAAGCTGTAACTGCAATGAGGTCTCCCCTCAGTCTCCTCCAGGCTGAACAGACCAAGTGCCCTCAGCTGCTCCTCACAGCTTCCCCTCAAGGCCCTTTCTCCATATTCACTGCCCTCCTTTGGATGCTCTCTAATAGTTTCATGTCTTTCTTACATTGTGGCACCCCAAACTGCCCCCAGCACTCGAGGTGAGGCTGCCCCAGGGCAGAGCAGAGTGGGACAATCCCCTCCCTTGCCCGGCTGTGATGCTGTGCCTGATGCCCCCCAGGACACGACTGTCCCTCCTCGCTGCCAGGGCACTGCTGGCTCACATTCAACTTTCCATCGACCAGGACCCCCAGGTGCCCTTCTGTGGCAGTGCTCTCCAGCCTCTCATTCCCCAGCCTGTCTGTGCATCAGGTTCTGCTGTGCCCATCACTCTCCTTTGTTGAACTKCCTACGATTGCCCAGCCCTCTGATTTATTGAGATGTCTCTGCAGGGCTTCCTGCCTTTGAGGGAGTCAAYAGCTCCTCCCAGTTYTGAATTGCCTGTGAACTTGCTCCAAATCCCTTCCAGTCCTGTGTCCAAGCATTTATGTAGATGTTGAAGAGCACATCATCTTGCCTGGTGCTATGGAACTGGGAAAGCCCAGAGCCCTGAGAAGGCTGGAGAACTGAGCAGAGGAAGGAATCTGGTGTATCTGCGGGAAAGGGAGCCATGGAGAAGGGAAGGCACCTCTGCATGTGCTCCTGCATGTGAAACCATCAGGTGCAAATAGATTATGACCTATTATATATATTATATATTATAAAATTATGATTTTATTTCGTGATTTATCTTTTCTACATGTTGAAGTTATTCCACAGTACATAATATTGGCAAGCATACTTGCAATGTTGCTGTGCAAATGTATCTTAGAAGTAGACTTCCCCTTATTTATCTCAACTGCTTTAGCTCCTGCCTTTCCAGTACTTAATGYATTTGCTAAGCATTAATCTTTCCAGTGGTATTTCAGCTGGGCAAGTTTACTTTGCAGCTGGAGTTTGGACAGGCAGATTAGCCTCAAGTAAGTTATGATAGTTCCAGATCTAGAAGTCTTTACTTCAATGGGAGAAAGCTGCGTGAAGCCAGAGCTCAGCTATGGTTCAGACTTCAGGGTCTTACCTCCAGATATCCACCCAAAGCCCACACTAGCAGAGCTTGTTGATCCTCTCCCGTTATTCGGGATACCTTCACTAAAATATTGGTGTGCAGGAGGACAAATCTGCAGCAGGGTAGCCATGGGGTGCTGAGCACTTGTTAAACGCAGCTACAGCTACAAGTCCGGCTTTTGTCTCGGGATGAATTGATGCTCAGCCTTTAGTGCAGAGCAGGTGTTAATGGAAGGTCATCTAAGGCTTCTCTGCAGCATCATTATGGGGCTATTTCAAGATTTCTCATTTGGTTTTAATGCAGATCAATGTCGTAAATTGTAAAGAATCATGAAGTGAGAGTGTCTGCAATGCTGCTGCCTTCCAAAACTGCTTCTTGCATATCAAATTGAGAAATTAATCACCTGAGACCCAAGCTTCCAAGCATTTGGAATGCTTTCCAACATGGAAAGCATTACCAGAGGCTAAAGACTGGATCATGCCACTAGCACAAAAAAGGGGCATGCAGATGGAGTTGCTGCTGGCTGTGCAGTGGTTACCCTGTGTGGGCTGATTTTCCCCAAATGAAACTTTCTCATGCTTGCCCATTAGTCACCCAGCCTCTCATATCTCTGCATGCACAAACTGGGGCATTGTGCTCATCCAGTTTGGGGCATAACTAAATTCTCRTTCAATTCTACCCCACACAGAGCAGATCTGCCTCTGTGATTTAAGGGATCTTTGGCTAGATTARCTTTAATATCCTTTGCAGGATCAAGCTCTCATTTCAATGAGTCCCACTTTCCTCATCCAGTTCRTGCTCTCTAACAGCTTTCTTTCCTTTGTCTCCTTTCTTTTGCCCACTATTTAAAGGCCCATTATTTATTCAATTTCAACAACATCTTTTGATGGGAAATTGGTGATTATYAATTTGATGTAAACTGAAATTCTGACCTATGCTTTTCATCCTACTTTTCAGGTGTGGCATCAGATAACTTTTGTGCCTTGGGATTTGCTGKGAGTTTAACAGCACCAGAAAAGCTCTCCCCGCAGCAGGGCTGGTGATTTATGTTGCTGACAGACGTGTGTGTGGCAGCACTTCACACCATCCCTCCTCTGCATCCCTTCTGTGCTGGCTGTCCTCTGATTGCTCTCCTTCTGCTCAGGTTGCCSTGCTCTTGTTGCTTAACTAAGTTTTATTGCAAGGAACAAAAGTAAGTTGAAGGGGAATTGTTTTTCAAATCAAGACTAGACYCTAGGCTTGGTGGTGTGCCTAAAGCAGGGATTCCCTTTGCTGGGGAAACCAGAACTTTTCCGGGTTGGTGTTGCTATAGAGATGGTGTCCGATCTCTCTCTGTTAATATTGCCCCTTTGCAAGGGCCCTGAATAGGCGCTGAGGTAGGTAAATTTATGCGGTGACACCGAGCGGGTGATTTTATTCTGACAAATTCCTGCAACGTTTGTTTCCAGGCTTGTCTGAGGGCTGGGACGCAGTGTTGGGCTTTTTGTCCCACGTGCTGCCCTCGCGGGGACGGAGTTAATGGAAGCCTTGTTCAGAGCCGCTGGGGCAGAAATTTTTTTGCTGAGAGAGACAAAAGCTGAACGGGCCACCTCAGAGGTTGCTTTGGGAAGGCCGTCTCTTGTGGGCTCTCAAAGGAAACAGGAGATAACGCTTGGCCCAGGAGTCTCAGGGAGAATTTTCAAGCACYCTCCTCTCTGCCCCGCTGCCTTGTKCTTGCACATCTGCCTCCTGCAGCATCTTTTCTAGGGTGGCAGGGAGGGGGTTTCTCCAGAAAACACTAATTAGAGTTGTTTTTTTCACAGCCTGGCAAGGGAATAATTGCAAGCATTGTGAGACATGGCCCAGAGATGCTGTTGGAGTGGGATGTCTGCGATGGGTCCAGTGGCAGAAAGCAGCAACAGGAAAGGGCAGAGCATGGCTGTACCTGGCCATGGGGCTGTGCAGGCTGCTCCCAGCACAGCAGGGCTGTTTGGGGCCCCATCTCTGCTCAGCTGTGGTTGTACCAGCAAACACAACAAGGAGTTGGAAAGGCACCATCTAGGCTGCCAGCACCAAAGCTGAGTGTCTGCAGCTCTCTGGTTTGGCTTGAGGATCTGGATATTTGAGGGTTTTCTGGGTACTCGTGTGTTCTCAGGAGGGCTGCAGCTCCTGGAGTCAGATGGCTATGGCAAACCTGTACTGTGTGGAAATAATTTCATGGGTTCAAGAAACATTGCATGCATAAAGATTCTGGGGTGCCCACTGAAGGTAGCCAGGGATCAGACCATGCAGAGACAGGATCTCCACYGAGTTCCTCCTAACCAGACCAAGCTCGAGACCCAGTTTCAGCATCACATCACCCTGGGGCTGGGAGCACAGCAACAGCAAGGTGCATTAGGGYACCAGAATAATCCTCAAGGACAGTGGCAGGTTGTTTTGGTGAGGAAGATCTCCAAGACAGGACTCAGTAAAGCACTTAAATCTGAAGTCAGGCTGGTAGTGCTCCTGGATCCTGCTCTGCTCTCTGGGGACAGCAACATTTCAGCAAAAGAGAAATGCATTCAGCATAAATTTATCAAAGAGGATCTTTAGAACTAAGCAAGGCTTTATCATTAAAATACGGCCTTTCGGTTCTATGATTTTATAAGGGAGGAAATAATTTCTAATGAATAAATTATTGAATTTAGTCTGTTTCTGCTATTTTAGTGTTCTAGTTTTTCAGATGTACTTTGTGATTTTTTTGGGTTATTTGATTTGGCCTGCCTGGAAGGCACAGTGTTTTGTGGTGAGTGGAATGTAAAATAACTGGGTTTTTTCTAAATTTTCCTATTTATCCAAACAGTTGGTCATATCACTATTCATCTTACTGGAACTGAGTGTCTCTTGTAGTACAAATAGCCAGATCAATCCAACTGGATGTTGGCATTTTTAATGCAACATATTTGAATATTACATCAATTGAGATATTAATGCAGAGATTATTAATCAAAGGCAGCCCATGGGTTCTGATCAATAGAAGGCTCCATACTCCTGGTTTGGAGATTTTGGGGTTTTTTTGGGGTTTGTTTTTCTTTGGGTTTTTTTGGAGGGGAGTATTCTGGTGGGTTTTTTGTTGTTCTGGTTTTGTTTTCTGAGAGTATTTTTTTTTTGCTCCATCCTTTTCTCCCATGCAAAGCTGCCATTTCAGAGGTGTTTTTTACACAGAGCTCTTCAGAAAGATCAGCATGAAACTAGCTGCATTCACACAGAAAATCAGGGTTAGCTCCATAGGACAGTGAGGATGCTTAGATGTTGGCTGGAGTGTACAAAATGCTTTTAGGCATGTCCAGAAGAACAATGCTAAAGAGGCATAAAACATGGCTCTCATCAGGATTTTGGTTTTGTGGTGCAAGACCTTTCCTACTGTTGATATAAATTTCATAGGAACAAGCTGGAAAACAGCAAAGGGGAATGTCTGCTTATGTATTTGAAGTGGGTGCTGCTGCAGATCAGGGAACAAAGSCATCTCAAGTGTCAGCCAGTCTGTCCCGTGGCCGGTGCTTTGGCAAACATCACTTGTGTCTGTGATGTGCTGTGTGCTCATGTGAGCTGTGCCCCTCAGCTCACAGAGGTGGCTCACGTGCAGAGGCTTTTGCAGAATGGAGACCCTAATCCCAGGAATTTTGTCGGGGTTACAAGGAATTTCCCCGAGTCCCGTGCCTGCTTTAGTGGCCAAGCAGGGTTTTTGCTACCTTGAGCCCTGCTTGAGACTCGACAAGACTGTTGGTTTATTTGCTGCTTCTGTTTTAATGAAGAGGTTCATTCTCTCCAAACACCATGGACACCTGCCATTTGCCCTCCTGGGACTGGTGGCCCACGGAGGGCTGCAGGGCCCTATTTCTGCCTGCACAATGTAGGATGCCTTTGTAATGCAAACTGGGTTACAGCTCCAACCCCGGATCATTTACAACCTTATAGCTGAGCAAGAAACCACTCTCAATAGCACACAGCAGCATTTTCAGCTCCTGTAAATAATCCCCAAAGCCACACAGCACTCTTATGAAGGAAGTCTGACTGGATGGCTTGGGGATACTGCACTTTAGGGATGATACACACCATTCTACAGCCTCAAGGTTTAAAAAAAAAAAAATTAAAAAAAAAAAAAGCTTCAATATAATACTGYCATTTAAGAGAAATCAGAACCCAAAAGCAGCTGTCAAACTTTAATTTCCTGRCTAATGAATGACCATGAATCCATTCTTTAATGATTCTTGACCCTAGAAACAAAATGTATTAGCACTCTCAGATTTTGCACAGTAGTGCTAAATGGGGCATGTAATGTACTAATTTAGTGCCTCTTTAGCATAATCACAACCTACATGCACAACTACATTTCCTTGGCAGGCAGCTTTCACAAGACCTGCAAAGAACTTACGTAGGATGTTTCACCCTATTATTCATTTCACTGATGCCTGGAAATCAATATATGTGATTTTTTCCCCCCTATCCTGTCTTTCTCCACAAAAAAGCATAAAATCATCCATTGATCTTCATGAGGTGATTAAAATGCCAAGAATGCTGTGCTTCTCTCTACCTTCAGTGAGGCAAGATACCTGGTTTTACTGTGTTTAACTTGTGAATCTAAAACCCAGAAAAATGTTAAGGTTGGGTATAAATCCTACTTTCCAGGAGAAATACATGGTCATACTAAGTAATTACCAAAGGCTATGTTTAAAAAATAAAACAATAAACAAAATTTATTTTAAAAATAAAATTTAAAAGTAAAATTTTCAAGATTATAATACTAAAAATATATTTTTAGCAATAGCTTGGCCTGGCTGTTCTATTCAGAAAGAAATTAGCTTGAGAAGTGAAAGCACTCAGCTTGATGTGACTACCAGATTCCTTTTTTTGGCTTCCCTTTGGTCTCTGTTTGGTTTATGGCCACTCTCACAATAAATATGTATTTTCTTCTGTTTAASTAGAACCCACGTTTCAGTTTGTGCCACTGCCTGTTGTTCTTTCACTGAGCATTTCTGAGAAGAGCCAGGTTCTGGTGTCTTTTTCCTCTCACTGCAGATATTTATAGATATTTATAGACACTGATAAATCTCTATTTCAGCCTGAACAGTTCCAAACTCCTTCAGACCACAAAAGTTCAAATGAACCAGACAGCACTCCTGACCATGAAAGAGCAACTTGGGTGCTTCTTTGCACTGTTCTAGCCTGGGGTTTGCTTTGCTCTCCTCTGTCATCTCCCCTCTGTAAATTATTGCAGTGGATGAGCCAGCTGGAGGTAAAATTTCCAATTTTCCTCCACTTGCAGGAGATGTGGATCCAGATGGACCCACAACATCCTGAAGATGTTATTGTAGCACCACCACAGGGTCCTGGTAGCAGTTTGCCTGATCCTACCTGTTTATACAGATGCGTGGGGGTGTCCACAAAGGCTTTGTTACAAGATCAGACCCGTTTTCAAAATGCAACTAAGCTACTTGTTATTATTGTATTAATATTTACTTGGTCAAAATAATACTGAGGCCCCTGCAAGGAGTTCTGCATATCTGTGTGGTCCGCAGCAGGCAGAGCACTGTGCGTGCCGTGCTCCTACACGGGTTTTGTCATGAAATCAATCCTTCCTAAAGCTCGTTATCCCTTTGCGTGCAGGAGCCCTGTCTGGCCGGGCAGTCCCGATCAATACCGAGCRATAGAGGCAGCTGAGGAGACAATGCACAAACATTCCTGGCACTGGAAACAGGCTGGCTGTGGTTACAGGAGTGTGTGAAGCTCCACACCTCTTTCCTCTCCTTGAGCATCTCAGGGCTGCTGGAGGTGTTCAGTCAATTAGCGTGGCCAATACCTYTCTGAATGTTTTTATTTCCATATGTAGACTGTACTTTAAAGAGAAAAACCTGGATCCGTGCCATGTGCTTTCCAGAAATTCAGGAAAAGGAAATGCGATTGTTAAATAAATGAGACAGCGCTGATCTGGGAGTTCCTAAGGCAGGTTGTACAGGCTGGCAGTGTTTGCCTCTGCTGGAAGCAGTGCTGCCCACGCAGAGAGGCTCTGTCTGCGGGGAGCTGTGCAGGGCTGGGGTCCGGTCTGGCAGCTGGTATGGCAAGTGTAAGGTCTGCTCTGGGTCATGGTTGTGAGAACCCAAAGAACAGGCCAGATCGCTCTATTACCTTGCATTTCCATTCTGTGTGACTGACTGCTCGAGCAATGGCACAGACAGAGTTCAAAACTGCCTCTGTGAAAAACAGAGTCCTGCGGCCCTCTCAGAGAAGGCTCCGACTTCTAGGGAGGGGCATCTGTGCTGGAGGCACAGCACTGCCCAGTATTTGATTGATTTTCATTCTCAGGGCTGTGTGAGTTGCCCAGCTGTGGCCATCGCTCCTTAGCCTGTAATTCCCACAGGTATTCACAATGAGGTCTTTGGAGGCAGGTGTGTTTGTGGAGTTTGAAGCAAGCAGTGCAATCTTTTAGGAGAGATTTCCTGTATGTCGTTACTACCATTCCCAAACAGCAGAAATACCACCCGTAATTGCTACATCTGAAATTCCTGAGCTGCTGCACTAGCAAGGAGTTAACAGGAATCATAGGCTGCAATTGTTGCAGCTGTTGTTAATAACACATATGGAGAAATTGCATCTTTCCAGAGATAATTCTCAAAGAGTAAGATTTCTACTGAGTTGACAAGATAGCAAATTTTCTTTAACCTCCGGTAACAAATAATGTTAAGACTTAGTTACACAAAAAAGAAAAGGCCATAAGGAGGGGATTTTTGCTTGTGATAGGTGCTAAAAAATCAGTATTAAARTAATAATTAACTTGTGCTCCCTTGTGATATGCACACAAATGACAGCTGACCATTGCTGTGGACATGGAACCCAGCCACTTCTTGCTGAWGTCTGTTCTGCTCTGAATAGAGTTAAATCTGTCTGCTCCAGTTAAGACTCCGCTTTCAAATATTAATTTTTAAGGTGATGGCTGTATCATCATATCATCTGCAAGCCTCGAAATGTGTCTGAGCCTGAGGACTCCACAGGACACACAGATGCCTGTTCAGCAAGGCTGGGTTTCTCTTTGTGGGTGAGTAGGGAATGCAGGCACCCTGCTGCATCTGGGAATGAGGTGAGAGGCCACAGCCTGGCTTTACAGAGCCCAAAACCTTGTGCTTGAATGATGCCCAGAGGGCTCTGCTGCTGCTTGGAGGCTGGTGAGAGGCATGCTGCCCCTTGGGAGGACCGGGGAAAGTTGTGCTGCAAGTTGGATTGTGGYTTTTGGGGCCACAGCCTGCAGGGCYCATACTGTGRGTCTTAKGGTCAAAACTATAAGAAAATYMCAAGTCATTATGTCACTCCTAGCAGCAATTGCAGCCCTGCAATACTCGGTGCCAAATCAGGGAAAGGCTCAGAGCCGTCAGTGTTGGGACACGCTGGTATGTCACTTTGAGAAGAGATGTGTGAATGGGCAGCTTTTCCCCGAGTTGGGCAGCAAGGGCTGGACCCCGCTCTCAGCAGAGGCTCCTTGGTGCCCCTGCACGTGTTGAGCCATCAGCCCTCACCCACTGCAAAGCTGTATTCCTCTTTTTAAAAGAAAAATTGGATTCTCTTGCACACGTACTATTTAGCTGGGAAACCTATACGTGATTTCCATGAACTGTTGTAGACTCATCACTGACTATTTAGGAAGGGATGAACTGAGATGCCCTGGCTGATGCAGCCGGAGGGTGACAGAGCTGAGTGAGCTGCAGCCRTTCTCGCCCTTTGTGGGTGCAAACCCGCCGAGCCCTTCCTGCCGTGAGCTGGGGCACTGCCAGGCTCAGCCCTGTCGCACCATCCGCAGCCCCGAGCAGCGAGAGCAGCGCTGCCATCGCGGCTGGCACATCCCACTCGTGCTCCCGGCAGCTCCTTTGCSTTCTTGTGACAACAGAGGGCACCAGCGGCCCTTGCTAGTGCGGGCTGTGCCCTGCCCGGCTCCCGGCACTCGCGGGGCTGCTCCCGCCGCTTGCGGAGCCGTGCGAGGAAGGAGCCGGCCAAGCAAAGCCCCGCTCCCCCCGCTCGGGGATGGCTGCTCGCCCCTGCTCGCCCCGGGGGTTCTGCTGGGAGTGCTCGGCTGCGATGGAGCCGTGGAGGTGCGGGGGAATGCTCACASCCAGGAGGGCACCGTCAGCCTTTCGGAATTCTCAGATGGTCACTCTGCACCTGGTGGGCCCGACCCTGTCATCTGCACCCCGACACAAGTTGGCTGAAATGTGGAATTTGAGGTTAATCTGCAGTGAAATGGTGCGGGTCAGGGGCTGGGCCSGAGTCTCCCCTCGCTGCGGCAGAGYTGAGCCTGGCTGGCAGCAGCAGCCTGTGAGCTGTGCCCGCAGCTCTGCCCGCAGGGACAGCCCTGAGCGAGCTCCGAGCTGCTGCCAGCATGGGAAGGAGCCTGGAGCAGCCTGGCTGCTTGAGCATCAGCTCCCCAACAAGGCTGAGCTGTTGAGGCCAGGTGGCCAGCAGCCCCAGAGCTGCTCCTTTTGGGGGTAACCCCTGTACARTGGGGGCTGTCGAGGCATACCCCCTGCTCCGTGCAGTACGAATGGGGCTGCTCCCGGTTTGCTCAGCCCCTGAGGTGCAGATCCTCTCTCTCTGCTTACCCGCTGTGTTTATCCCTGCTGCAGCTGTGTTCAGGATGCCCACGGAGGGATACTGAGAAGTTGAAGCATTTCTTACTTTCCTGAAGTACAGCTATCCAAGCAGGTAAGCAGCAGTCACTTTTAGTGATAACCCACTGGTTTTGATCATTCTATCACACAACAAAATAATCAGCGAGTGAAGCAACAAATAAAACCACAAGTTCTTCTGTTGAACAGCCCATCCTGATCTACTGCTGTTGTGAAAACAGAAACAGGCAGGGATTTTATTCCTGCTTTTTTTCCATGCAGCAGTGGGACACAGTTCATCTCTGCTCTGGTTTGTGGGGCATTTTCTTTGTTTCATCGTAATTTGCATAAGGAAGATGAATGGAGAAGAAACAGTGATGGAGGTGAAAGGACTTCAAGCAAAGAAACAACATGTCACGCAGTACTGGCAATGCCATCCAACCTAGTGACATTACCTATTTGCAAGAATAAGAGTTTTTGTGCTTATGAACCATAATCTGGAGTTTGTACCAAGGCCTCATCCTCTTCAGTCCTGCAAATTTGATATATCTTGCCTATTGCAGCAGGACTGTTTTCATACCAGAAGATTTACTCGCACAGGCACAGGACATTGGATGCTCTGTTYATCCACAGCCTGGAAAGATGAAGGTCCCAAGTTTCTTCCTCTGCCAAGGGACATGTGAAAGCTTTGAGCACATGCTACAGAGATAAGTAGAGACATATGCTTTATGCCAGGCCAAGATGTTTTTATAAAGAGTTGCTGGCCTTGTCTGGTAAAACATTTAATAACTTTTCTGCCAGCAGCCAAAAGGCAGTCAAATATTTAAAAGCAGTAATAAAAGTTCCTGTGTGAGTCAGAGTCCTACAGAAATCCTGCTAGTGAATTTCCCCATGGTAGCCTGCAGRACTAGCAAGAAAAAAAATCCCACAGAACTCTGCTGGTATAAAGTATTTTTTAACAAGTCCTTGGAAGTGGCATGGAATGTCCTTGCAAAGGCCCCGAAACCAGATCCCAGGCTATGTGAAGCCTAAAGAGAAATTCTGGTATATTTTTCTGAAATTACTATAGCTTCAAATCTGACTTTACTCCTAGGGAATCACAGAGAGGCCRGCTTTAGTGTGACCTTTAACTGGAGTCTCACTTACTTATGGAAGAATATTCACAAGTGAATATTCCTTTAACRTGGATCCAGCATACTCAGATGTCCRTGCCACAGATGGAGCAAAATGCTGCCCTGCCATGTGTATGGCCTGGGCTCAACTCTCTGCTCTCCCTTCCTGCCGAGCTCTGCTCTTGTAGCACTAATCAAGTACCTCTTCTTTCCCTTTCRAAGTCCTCAGGTGATCTCGTTCTGCTTGGAAACTGCAATGAGACCCTGGGCCTTTTTGAAAATGAATCTCATTAAGATCCAAGGCCACAAAAGCTTCTCTGCTAATTCCTCCTGCTGCTAAAGCCGTGTCAGGAAGCAGCRTGCTCTGGTTTGGCTGTGCTGCAGGCAGCARTGCTGGGGCTSGGGRCCAGGCAGGCACAGGTGTGTCCCAGTGTGTCCCAGCATCTCTCTCTGACCCCGGGTCCATGGGCTGGCAGATGCAGGAGTTCACATTCTTGATCTCCTGCTTGGCAGATGATGCTAYAGAGAGAGGAGAGGGGAGTGATGCTGCTGGCACCTGCCTGGCAGGATGTGTGCATGGGCTATTGGTTCTGATTTTGTTCTACAAATTGCTTCCACACTGCAGTTCAGTTCTGGTTTGGATGCTCTTCTCTGGAGCATCTGGGAGCTGATCTGGGAACCCTGCTTAGCCAAATCCCCTCTTCTTGCCCCCAGACCTTGCCACTTCTTCTCCGCCCAAAAATCTCCTGAGAGCTATGTTTCTTTGGTTATTCTTGTGCTTTTGACACTAAAGTGGGAAGAAGAATGTAAGTTCCCYACAACAGAACACCAGGAAATGTTTTACTTCAGCTTAGTGGTAAAACATGAAGCAACTGGTGGGAAAAGAAAGCCTTTCTCGGAGCTGTTTTGCAGATCCCCCACAGACACATTATGCCAGTGTGGCAGCATCAGCACAGTGTGGGAGATTTCAGCAGAAAAGCTTTGAGCTGAGCAGGATCAGGCTCACCCAGATGTGGGATGTCACCATGCCTGCTGGGCAGCTCAGATCCTRCCCTGGATATCCTGATTCCCTGTGCTGTGCTCTGACCATGACCCCCTCCTTGTCTGGTACAGGAAAGCCTCGTACAACCTGCCCGGTTCCCCTTCCCTGCTTCCACAGCCTTTGGTGTGAACGTGGGATTTTCAAAGCAACCTGCATGCAGGATGAAGGCAGTTGCTCTCCCAATTGTGTGTGAGGGCAGCACTTTTCTCTGAGGATGGAAAATGGATTTTCTGAGCCTACAGAGAAGGCCTGTGAACCGCAGCTCGGGCAGTACAGCAGAGCTGCTCTCCCAGGGAGCTGGGGAAAAGCTGGGGGTTTATCTCCCAGGGCAGGAGACAGCCTCTCCTTCCTCCTGGCCTTGTCTTGGGCTGAATGCCCAGCTCCCACAGCCTGCCTGGCAAGCAGCCATCATCCCAAGGTGTCCAACCTCCAAAAATGTGCCCATGGCAGGCGGCTTTGAGCACAGGGCAGAGAGAAGAGACAGTGAAGAAGTGTCTGRTTACCCACCTCAGCCACCTCCTTCCCCTCCCCTCTGGGGAGGCAGGTCTGCCCTCCCGGGTGTCAGGAGAGRTTCTTCCAGGGAGAGTTTGGCAATGCAGATTTATGACAAGCCTGTTACAACTCGTTGCAGATTTGGGTAACACTTGGGGAAAATGCTGTCACCAACTGCATGCTTCTCTCCTTGGAAACCCCAGTGTTTTCCTGTGCTGAGCTCGCTGCCACAATTCAGCACTGCCAGTGGAGTGGCTGGGTGTCCAGAGCCAGCCTTTCCTCCAGAGCAGCATGGGGATGCCTGCATACAACCTGGCTCAGCTCACTCCCTCAAGGAAAGCTGCCATGCCCCAAGGGACCGCAGCCCTTTCGGGTCAGCATGGCTTTGCTGGTCATGGGTGTGAGAGTCAGCAGAGCAGAATACAAAAACACAGTCCTTCCACCCTCAGATCAKCACAGCATCTATTGAGCAATTGGGGCTGTTTATCTCGCAATGATAGTGTGGCCCTGGGCTGTCTGAGGTCCTCCCTGGCTGTTGCATCAGAACCAACAGTCAGAGCAACGGGGTCACGCTTCCTGGAGGAGACMAGTGCTGATCCCGGCTGTAAAGATTGCATTTCTCTGTTTGCATTTGCATTTTCAGCTGCAGGACAAATGCAAGGGTCCTGGGAYAGGCAAAGCAGGACTTCCAGATCAACTCCAGGTTTGTGATTTTCTGGTTAAAATCTTGCAAATCTGTGATGGCACTGCTGGCCCCTACAGTTGCTTCTGGATGTATTTTTCCTGGTGAATCATTAAAGCATACCCTAAAAGGGGTAGCATGAGGCAAAGCTGGGAMTTTAGGCAAGGAAAGTAACTCTGTTTGCTTGTCAGATGCCTCGGGAGAAGCATTGGTCACCTCCTGCTGATGGGATGTACAGATGCTGGTGTTTCTTGTGTAGWGGGCAATTCATGTTCCACAGCAGTCTCCAGGGTTGTGATGATTCATGGGGAACAGGAAAACCTGGTTTTTATCTTCAGGGAGAAAACTTCAGGTTTCAAAGCCTTTGGTTTGGTGGAATTCAGGTTAAAATCCTGAGAGGTTCAAACAAGGCCTTTCTTCCTCTGAGACAAATGGAGTGTCATGCAGTAAATCGCCAATGATTCTCTTTGTCAAATGCTGTGTTACTTTGAAAACAGCATCATGACATATTTCAGCTCTCTGCAAAATAAATAACTGCATCATTTATCAAAAAGGTCTGCTTTCAGAAAATTTCCCACTCTTTTGAGGCATCAGACACTCCTGGAAAAGGAGATAAGAGGAACACAAGATGCCGCTTTTCTTCTCTATTTTCTTTGACATTTCACTTTCTTTTGCTTATTTGAMARAGCCCTGATGAGGAGCGATCCTTGGCCGTGKCATGTCCCAGCAGGGTTGGTGGAGAGTGACAGTGAGGGCCATGCAGTGCCTGGCTGCCCCGAGGAGATGGGGAGTGACAGGAACCCTTCCTTGCCTGCAACGTCCTTGTGCCTGTGATTACCCTCACACAGGAGGAGGGCTGAGACTGCTGCTCTCCCCACGGCAGCAAACATCGCTCATCAAACCCATCCCCGGGTCTCTTGCAGTGGAACATACAGCTCCTGGGACACAGGAGTGTCAGGGCTGATGGGCAGTGAATAACCAGCATGTTTCTGCCTCCTCAGCTGAGATGGCACAGCCAGACCACAGATACCTGCTGGGGTGTGAGGTCCTGTGCCCCTTTCTCACTGACCATCACTGCAGAGCAGCACACTCAGCTCTGCTGTGTGTAKTGGTCATGCAACACAGGTGTTCTGCTCCAACAAGGCACTTGTCAAATGCAAACACTGTCACAGACAAGTTCCTCTTCAAAATTTCTACAGAGAGAACTATGTGCAAAAAAAAAAAAAAATCTAGCAAGGCAGAAAAACACTTTTGAAACCTTATATTTCTCTTATTTTAAAGCTATCTCCAGTTTTCAACTATTTCCACACACTTCRTCTAGGACAGGATATATAACACACCCGATGAAATGTCAAAAAGCAGCCCCTGTATTCAGCATGCTCAACAGTTATTTGCTTTATGGCATGAGCAACAGTATCTTGTTTTGTGCTTGACAYAGCAAACATTATTAGCTTCCAGCCAGCACCTCACTAATTTTTTTAAAAACAGAAGTATTCCAAGCAGCTTTTTATGTCGTCTATGGGATGCCCTCAGTGCTTTCCAAATGCCTGGGAGTCCTRAGTCCTGGAGAGACTAGGCAGGAATTGGCATCCTCTGTTTACACGTGGGAAAACAGAACTAAAAGAGTTTATGTCTCCTGTTTCCAAACACCATSACTAGCTATGGATCTCTGTCTTCTTGGTGCCAAACTGTGAGAGTTTTTAATTTCTGGCATGTGTGCAGAACAAAGAGCAACTGTTCGCTGGTTTAACTGGTTTGACTTGTACACAGCTCTGTTGAAAAGGTACCTTAGTGTGAAGTCTGTGCAGTGCAGCRAAGAAGCAGATGTTCCCTCCAGCCCCATTGCATCCATCAGGTCTGGATTTTACAAGTGCCCCAGTCGAGGCCAACAGTGTTTGCAGTGTCCAGTGCTGCTGAGAGCTAGGCCAGGTGTTAGATCAAATGTCTGGAGCTGAGYGTGTGACGTTTTTTCAGATGTGCTTCTCAGTGATTTTTTTCCAGACAGATGCGGGAAGTCTGTGGTAGAGCTGGGAACAGAGCCTGTTCCTGTGCTGTGAGAGGCTGTGCCTCTGACAAGACACAGGCAYAGCCCTGCAAAGTAAATGTTGTGATTTCATGGCTGGAGTTGAATGGCACCTGACAGTTGCACCAGGGAAATTTTTTTTTCCCCTAGTCTCCAGATTCACAGGCATTTACTCTATGGCTAAAGCCTCAGAACCTCTGAAATTCAACAGAAGTAGTCTGGGTTTTAATTTTGGGCCAGTTGCACCAGTGCATCTTTATACTCATGTTTCTGTGTGCAGCTCAGTTACAGGATAACCTTAATGGAGRATAATCAGGCAGGAAGGCTCAGGGAACTGGTGAGGTGTAGGGGAAAAGGACATCATGGGGCTGAGTTTAATGCTTGCACAGAAAGTATTTTACCCTGGGAGATGTCTGTTGACTCCAATAGCATGTGGTGAGCTGGACAATGGAGTGAGGAATGGGCTTATGGATGGATGACAGAAGCTTGCTTGGTTGAATTGTCTGAAAGAATCACACATTTCTTTCTTTTTTAATCATTGGTTGAGCTTATCTGTGATAGGAGAACTTGTCATATTCTGTGTCTGAGCRTGGTGTCCTCTGCTGGTGCCAGCTGCACAGTGAGCCCTAAAGGCATTGCTGGACCTGCCAAGCCTGGGCAATGCCTCGCTGGCCCATACACAGCAGGGCCACACTTGTAAGGGGAGTGTAACCACCCCATGGGGGTGTTGGCTGAACATGCAGCTCCCTGCTGGCCTGTCTCTCCAGTGTTTGGAAGAGCACAACTCCACAGTGCACATTTTTCTGCCCACCTGTTTCCRTGAGTTCCCATTGAAAGCCTGCTTTCTCAAGACATCCCCTTGTATTTATTTGTGCTGTTTCCACAGGTTGCACCTGCTCTCAAGGGTATTACCCATGGATAAACACAGAGAAGGCACAAAGCCAGCACCACAAGTGCCTTTTCCATAGGACATTCCAGCAGGTATGTCAGGACATGTAATAAAATGTGAGGTTCTGGGTGTCTGCTCAGTTCCCCTGTGCTGGAATGTGGTAAAGGCTACCCAGCATATGACCCAGAAAGAGCCCAGGTCTTCAGAGCAGAGAGATGGCTCAGGCAGCTGGGTTTTCCAAAAAGACCAGTGGAAACCACATCCCAACCATCCCTCTGTGTATGGGTCAGGAATGGTGGCTTTTCTTGAGTGAAATTTCAGTCAGGCTCATTTTTCATTCTATTTCTGGTATAGCAAGTGCTAAATATTAAGCTGTATTAGGCAAAAAGTAGTAAGAGGTATTTCAGACCAAAAAGCTGGACTTACACTYTTAATTTAGAAGGGAAACTGGGAAATCTTTTCAGCAAAGCTGTTTCCATGAAAAAAGGTCATTGAASAGCATTCTGGCTGAAAGCATTTCAGCCATCTGCCATAAGAAGAAGGTAAAAACCCCTCAGACCCTTCCCACTGTGAAAATGCAGGATTTTCTGCAGCAAAAGGCTGAATCTTTCAACTGTGTTTGAAGTCTCCTTTTTTTTTTTGATGGATATCATCATCACTAAAACATGTAAAAGAAAGGGGTTTGGGGAAAACTCTAGCTGATAAAGGGCAGGGAGCAATCATGGGCTGGCAAAATCCTGGAATCAGTGACCTAATCAGCCATTTCCCTCTCAAATTGCTATGATTCTACAGCTTAAGGAACTACACATGTATTTTAGTTGGAACAAGATACTATTATTGAGTAAAGTGCATAATAATTGTGTTTCAGAAGGTGAAATAAACGTCTGTCACCAGGCRCTTCAATCCATCATTGTACTTTGCTAAATTACCGAAATTGCACTACATTCWATACTAAAATTACTTTTAATAAAGTGATTGCTGAACTGACACTCACACAAAGATGTCTAGTACCACATTTGTTTTCCTAATTGACAATTTTAGGCTTCAGTCTAGGGAGGGAGGAGGACYCACAGCCCTCCTTGCAGTTTATAGRAATAAAGGGCACRTAGCTCCTTGCAGAGGCAGAATCTTTTAGAATGAGAGGCTCYTGCCTGCAGGGAGCACCTCTGATTTCCTACAGCTTTTAAGTCTTCGGTTAGGTCACTGTATAGATCCATTTYGCCTACATTTACAAAATTATTAGACTTTGATACAAGCCTTTCTCGGAATGATGTATCACTTGTTTATATTGCTCTGCAATTTCTTCCTTGGCTGTTCATTAATTAATACCACATTTTGCAGTCTGGGATGACTTGACCAAGAATACATAGCATAGAGACACATCCCTTATCCTGGRTGTCTGATGGCACTTTTGGAAATGCCCATGACTTTTGTAATTTCTTTTTCCTGCCATCTCTCCACCTTGCAGGATTTAGTTGGCAAAATGCAAAACTCTTCATTTCAGAAACTGGAACTCTGTGTTTCACTCCTGAATGTGACATTTGGATCAGGCCCACCTAGAAGAACATTACTTTTTTTTTGTTTTAGATAGCAGTCCAAAGATGTTAATAAACTGTGTAATTAACTGATGCTGAGATAAATCTTGTTGTTCTTTTAGATTTTAGCTCATGTATGTGGTTACATGGGACAATACATAGAATTTTTTACTTAGGCTAAGCAAAAYCCTTTTGCAAAGGTGTACAACTACTTTTTCATGAGACTGAATGAACATCTGAGGAAATCCCTGACTTGTTTAATGAAGCTCAGAACCCTCTTTTCTTTCTCAGGGGTTTTCCCAGCCTAGTTCAGAGTGTATCTTTAAGAAATTTAATTGCAACACATTGGACTGACTCTGGATGAGAAACACATGCTCCATGCAGGAGACACTGAATTTAAGCTCCTACTGGATGTTTCCATGGCCTCAGCCAAAGGGATGAAACCCTTCTTCATGGCAGGTGACATAATCTGTCGGGTTTACTGACTCTCCTAATGAAGTATCAAATGCTCTCATAGATACTTTTCAGCTTTTTATTACATGAAAGGAGATGTGAATGTCTCCTCCATCAGCAGTCACTATATAACATACATACTGTAAAGTCTATTAAATAAGTTTCAATAAGCTAAGCAAATATGAGGAATTCTGATGGGAAGGAATTAAAGCAGTCCATTTTTTTTTCTTCCAAAATAAATATGCGAGTTAATCTGAAAAAGTGAAGTGTGCCAAATATTCATCCTATGTGCTAAAGTGACTCATGGCAAAGGTAGACAGTTTTATAGTGCAATTTCTTTACTTGTGTTGGAAATGGATAGCTTCCAAGTGGCACTTACGAAACAATTAGCTGTTCAAGGATAATCAGATTTGTATGAAAATGTAAAGATAAGCGATTTAGCTGTGATCTCAGCTGGAAAGTGGCTGAGGGTGGTGGGCCACACTCCACAGTAAAAACCCCCTTTCTTTTACTAAATGGCACTTTTGCTGAAATGTGCTGGATTCGAGCAAGTAAGGGCTCCCTTGACTTTCATTGCTGGGATGACACACGACTGATTTGCATCATTAGAGATCTTTGCTGATGGCTGAACTGCTTTKCATATAAATGAGACCTAACCTGAACAGCTGCTCAGCCAGTGGGTGTGAAGGATTTACAGTTCCAKATCAGATCCCTGCTCACCACCAGCCTCGGAGGGAGCTCCACTCCAAACTGATGGAAAATACATAACATTTCATACCATACTTGCATCCCTGGAGACTGCAAGTGCAGAGGCTGGGGGTTCAGATGRCCATTGACCTCCCATTGCTCTAAAAGGGATATATCTCTAGAGCAGAGATGGTGGTGACCTCAAATTCAAGAACTAGAGAATACCTGCACCCTGTTTAATGTTACAGGTATCMCTGCCAGTGGTAGGAATCAGAAAAATTAAATTTAGAGAGTTTGCAATAAGGCATTTATAGACTCAGGTGTACAAGCCCATGAAAGTGTTTGATCTCCTGGTGATGTTCACACATGGACACAAAACATCTTGATCTTGAAAGCATGTTTTAACACTGCTTATTTCACCACTGAAGCTGGCAGAACAGGGAATGAGCACTGTGACCTCACTGGCTGCGCAAGAAATCCTTGATGATATGAAGGCACCTGGCAACTCTGCAGTGAGTGTTAAGTGTAGAGCTAGTGATGGCAAAATCCTTCAGATGCTGCTTATTGTGGAGGCAAAACTCAACCTGTTATAAACACATCCTCCTTCCCTGAGTGTGGTTGGGTTTATCTCCAGGTTAAGAGARTGTTGAGATCCCATATGGAAGAGGAAGCTGTTCGGTTTAAGAGCTTTGTTTACTCATATAAGGCCTAACAAACATGGTTGTTAAGGCCCCCTAGGAGGTCTTTCTTATGAAGCTGGGAGCTATTGGATTAGGCAAATGAGAGCCAGAGATTTGCCTAATAGCCTGACAGGCCATGAGGGATTAGACTCTTGTGGGCTGGTGTAAATTTGTGGGASAGAGATGCTGTGGCGTGGGTCTCTTCTTAGCCATGGATAAATGCCTTGTCAATGTGGGTTAATCTTGTTTGCCTTGTCTTCCATAATGCTGCATTGCAGGACACAGCCTCTGTCAATTTAATCACTATTGGAATGGCATTGTAGGCTTTTGTTTCATGTAAGCATCTCCTCCCCAATGCAGCACTTTCAGCATCACAGGGGTCAGTGATTAATGACAATTTTCAGCTCACTTTGGTTCAAACTCCTGAAATAGTTGTTCCTTTGGGACCGAAAGTTCAGTTGCTGGCTGAATGCAAGTCCATCTGGGGAGATTCCACTGCCCACGGACTGTGGATCCATCACTCCCCACTCCTTTTTCAAACACATTGGTCTCCCATGTCTTTCCTTGCCGAGATAACCAAGATCCCCTTCCCCTGAGCTGGGATTCTCCCATGTCATTATGCTGTGCTCAAGGCAGCAGGCCAGCACTGGACTCTCCAGAGCCTGAAGGACACCCCAGAGAGGATCCATCTCTCACTGGCACACTCTGACACCTTTCATTTGMTTGAAAGTGAGAGTCAGTGCTGACTGTCCTTAAAGGTGAGTGGGTAGTTCACAGGYACTGAAGTGCTAAGTGTTAAGGGAGTGTAAAGAAAGTGGACATGGGACCCCTCTGCTCCCAGGTCCCTTTACCTTGATAGGGTTAAGGTTTATGGAGCATCATGGCTTTTACATCTCCTCTCATTTCTGATCCTGACCAACCTAGAYAAGGACAGCCAATTCTCTGGGCTGGATTTGCTCCCAGGACACAGGACGTGTTTGTCTCATTATGGTGTAGAGTCCATCCCATCCAGCTCACACTTTTTAGATGTCTTCACATTTCCTCACTCCCTATCTTCTGTTGTCCTCCCCACAAGTACACCACAAGCCATCAGTGCTGGATCCARCATGGGAGCTGGAGTCCCAACACCTGCAGCTGCTGTGGACACACAGATCTGAGTTTTGCTTGTTGAATGTTTGTCAGAGCTAAGGAAGCCAAGMAAATTGACTGCAGGCATCCTCCCGAGTCTGGAGGCAGCCTCCCCCACAGCCCATTAGCATCTGCATGGTGCAGGTGGGAGGAAAAGCTCACACCAGTCCCTTTTGGTCCACAATGGGCGGCATCTCGCTCAGTTGTGCAAATTGCTGGTGCAATCTGGGGGGCCAWAAGCCCRAACCGCTCCTTTGAAAGCCCAGCCYTGTGCCCAGGCAGTGGCAGAGCTGCAGGCAGTGGGGACAGATGGGGACAGGTGTCATTGATGCTGGAGTAGCAGGTGACAGCTCCCCGTGGCGTTGACAGGGAAAGGTCTGCCTTGTGTGCGGGCGCTGGTGGCAGTCACTGGGCTCAACACCTGCGGAGATGGCACCGGGCAAAAGTGCCTCAGGTCTTGTCCCCGACACCTTCACTTGCCCAGCAGGGAATAAATGCAGACACCAAAAGRGTTGTGAATACAGACCTTGCAGGCTGGTCCTTTACTGACACACCCCCCAGACAGCATCGAGTTTTCTGCGAGGATGGAAGGGGCTGCAGGGCAGTGAGGTGCTGTGGGGGTGGCAGCARCACCCTCATCCTTGCACACAGCGTGGTCAGTTGTGCTACCCACAGGGCGCTGGGCCTGGCTGTCCCAACACATGCACTGCCATCCACCTCCCTTCCACTTCTCTGTGCCTTCCTTACCTAACAGGGAGTGGCGAGTTTTAGATTGCCATGTGAGCTCTTAGGAGGGGGTGTATAATGGGGGATTTCTCCTCTATTCCACAGAGCTCTATTGCATCCCTGGTTCTGCTCTTTCCACACTGTAACACCCAGCCCTAGGCAAGATTAAAGCTGTGAACCAAAAGCTGGCCAGCACAGAGCCCAAAACACACCAGGGCATCCACGATGCAATCTCAGAAGAGCCTGTGCCAGCTTGCAAATTGTCTGTGGAGTGGGACCTGGCAGAAGGAAGCACAACCTGCCTTCCTGGACACAACGCATGTTTGGGATTTCACTCTGCACTTGCCTTCACTGCCTGCARTGCTTTGTCGTGGTGGCCCAGGTGAGTGGTTTGGGAGAGCACAGCTGGGAGAACAGGGCTGTGCTGGTTGACATTTGCTCTGCTTGAGGCTGAGAGGCGGCATCTGGTTTGGATCTCCCTGACTGCTGCTGTGCTCTTGAGAGACAATCTGGGAGTGCCAAAGCTGTGCCGTGCCACAGAGAGAGAGCCTGGCTCTCAGCACAGCTCTGGAGGCGCACGGTGGTCTAATGCACTTCATTACTGCTCTTTATTATCAGCCTCCACTAATGAATTGCACTAATGCGCAAAACCCTGCATGACAAAGCAGCCCTTGATCTTCTTCCACACCCTCACTTCCAGCACTGTAAGGTTTCCAGCTGCAGCTGAGGAGTCCCACTTGGGAAGGCAGCACTGCTCAGCAGGTGWTAAAAAGTGTATCATCCTCAAGTGAGTTAACTGAGCCTGGGTGCTTCCTCTCCCGGGGTCTCACTGGTGGCTCTTSCACAGGTTGGAAAATTTGGTTTTCACCAGGCCAGGACCAATTTTGCATTTTCGTCTGGGGCTTATTTAAATCGTGTTATATGGAAGTGGCTCCTGCTTTGTGAAGCAGTGCCAGGAGATTCCTGGGTTGGGGCAGAGGGCAATTGCTGTTTAATGAATGGAGCTGGGCATGGCACCCATGGTCTTGCAGCCATAATGCTCCAGTACAAAGGTTCTGCCACCCTTCCTTTCCTAGGCACAGGATCGTCATGGAGCAGAGCTGTGAGCTCCTGTAATAAACTGACCCTGCAGGGAACAGAGAAGGAAGGAGAGGGCTCCTGCTGCCCTGAGCATGGTGCAGGCAGCCCAGGGCAACTGTCACTAAGAGACATCATTGTTTTTTTGTTCTGAGTGCTAAGCTATATAAACAGAATAAAATATCATGCAGAGGACAGCTTACATACTGCCTGTGACTTTTGTATATCTTAATTTAAGAGTTTACAAATTACAGTCCTTCTGCCTAGCCAGCAGCTATTGAGCTCCCAGAAGGAAGCTCTTTGGCCACTTCTGTCTGTACTGTCCAAATRTCTGTAGAAGAAATGTCTTGGGAAGAGAACCTGTCACATTGTCCATCACTGCACACAGTGGGCTCTTACCTCTTGCTGTGCCTTTGGAGACCACTTTGTTCYCCTATTCCTTTCCTTTAACTGGCTCTGTCTTTACTTATTGGAGGCCTTGTACTTAGACAAGATCCAAATTTTGCATAATAAAAGGGCTCCCTAATAGCTGGCAGTGCATCCTGCTGCTCCCTGTCTCCTGTTGTTGAAAATTAAACAGATGTAAAATTAGGAGCTGAATCTCTCTGCATCTGGGTGTTCTTGTCCATAGCTGGAGATCAGAGATTAAGATGTGACCTTTTCCCAGGAAAAGCAATTAAAGAGTTCAAGAAATTATAATCCTTAACAAACTTTTCTCCGAAGGATTTTGCTTTAAATGCTCTAAATCCCTCTGGTCACGTACATTTTTGCTCGCAGCTTTCTTTGCTTCTCTTGACTGCACACTCCAGTGAAATCCCAGATCCTTTATCAAGAAATGCTTTCAAATGCTCCATCCCCACCTACTCTTTTGGACCCCTAAGGGAGACAAATAAACAGAAGGGAAGGTTTACTGCAAGCCAAAAAGGAATCAGCAATTTTCCCTCACCACAGGAGATTTCACACAACTCAGCATCTGCAGGCCCTAGTGCTGTATTGCCTTGAGTAACTCATGCTCCTGGACATGGTTTCCAGGCAGAACCAAGTCTTGGTCCATACCAATAATATTTTCTAGGCATGCCCTGCTCCATCTCTTTACAACAGGCTCACAATTGCTTGGCTTCATCATAGGGTGGTAATCACATTTTTAAAAGCTGTAGAAAGTGAATTTAATTTGTCTCCTGGCCTAGGAGCAGATCTTTTTCAGTGAATGGTCAGAACTTGAGTTTAAAAGCTCATTGCAAAAAACAGTATCCATGGCTGATTGAGCTCTCTGTTGGGAAACCTTGAGATCTGTAAGTGGAGAAGGAGCCCCATTAATTCCTGTCTAGACTGGCTTCTGAGCCCAGGTTCCAGAGATGAAAGGACACTTTATTAAGACAGGACATAAATCCACCCTGCCAACAAGTCCACACTCCTCTGGATTATTTACACCTCCCTCCCTCCCTCTGGTCATTGCCTGTCCCTATATAATGTACATTAAAATCCTGACAGGATTAAACCAACATGTCTTACACATTAAATATCAGGCTCTGTCTGCTTTTGTTTCCACCATGTCACAAAAAGAGACTTCATGTTTTTACAGATACACTGAAAATAAAAAAGTAGGTGTCTAAGTAAAGGAGCTTGATGTTATGACTGAGAGATAAAATGTGCACTTGRGAGATTTTATTGTGAATATGGCCTTTGCTGCTGCACCTACAGCTCCTSTCCCTGGTGTGTGTGGCACTGTGTGTCACTAAGGGCCAGCCAGGGGCTGTATGAACGGAGCATCTGTGCTCTGAGAATCACCTTTTGGAGGAAGGGTGACTGCCTGGGCTCAGGCTACAGCCCCTGCCCTATGCAGGGCTGTGCTCCCTGACAGAGCTGTGCTCAGCTGCCAGGGATGGGGACTGAGGGGTTGCAGAGGGCATGGGCAGTTTAGGGTGAAGCCTCTGAGGAGGACAGGCTATTTTCCTTCAGAGATTGTACAAATTTTTATTGCTCTTGAAGCTTTACTCCTTTATTTTCTGACACTGAAAGTTCCTGTAGTAGTGTGGTGTTTTGGTGTTTATGGAAAGGTGGCAGCACTGTATGAGAGTAGTAGATCCTGTCATCTCATGTTTGCATGAGCTTCTCCACCTTCCCTTGCAGCCAGGCAAGGGGGAACAATCTGTGCTTATGGAAAAGCGCCTCAAAAGGACTTGGGCAGAAATATATTTTTAAGCTGAACATGTATTATGTTCATTCACTGTATGAGTATCTCTGTAAGCCCTGGCTCATTTCTGTTGTAGGTGCTGCTCAGCCATGGGACTGMGGGGTGCAGTGAGTGCATTACTGAGATATTGCACTTAAATGAAAGCCAGGAAAAGTGCTTATAGCTACAGGCAGCAGGATTTCTGGCTGATGGGGAAGAGCTRCAGCCTGCAAGGAGAGATCCAGGCACCACTGCAGGACTGGAGCGGGTGCATCCCCAGCAGCAGAGCAGATCAATCCTCGGGCAGAGTGACTRACACTGTGGATTCATTTGTTTGGAAGGACAGATGAGTTCATGAGCACACTCTGATGCAGAACTGCCTTCCTGTGGCAGGCCCTGTGCGTCTGCAGTGTTGCTTGGTACATGCAGGGTGATAACAGCCTGTGATGATAGAGCTGCACCGTGCCCAGGGCCGTGTGACTCCCAGACGTGCCGCAGATTTCAGCACGTTGTAGTCCCCACTGGCAGGCTAAGGAAATGACGAGCGCTGTTGAAAGGACACTCTGAACTTCTGTGCAGCCAGACAGAGCTGTCCTCAGTGTCACAGTCTGCTTGSATCTGTGCTTGAGCTGTCTGCAGTGCTTGCAATCCTTTTGTATGCATTTTCTGTTGCCTTTTTATCAAATGAGCTTGCTGGCATGGTCAATTCGAAGTCATTAGCAAATGTTTGTCTAAAATGTGTTTGAAACCTAATAAAATAGACCATTTGAAGTGTTTCCAAGATTTGCATTCATTTGGCCAAAGAAATCATGACAYCTGGTTTACGTGTCCAATCCAACATACCCAGGCTACTCCAATTTTGAATATCGAATGTTTGCATTGAGCTTGAAAGACTGCTTCCAAACCAAGGCTCAGTCAGACTACAGAAATATTTCAAATAGATAAACAAAAATAAATTAATAGCTGCTCACATACCTGAAGAAAAAAAAATCACTGACCATATTATTCAGCAGCTTTCTTATTTACTTTTTCCAGCAGCATTAAAGGTCAGCGTCAATCTCCCCGTTAAACACCCAACTTTGGTTCTCCATGTGCTGCAGCAGTTGGCAGGGTAAATACCCTGAGTTTTGCCTATTTGACTTTACTGTTGAGTTTATTGTTAGGTATCTGGGACCTCCGTAAACAAGAGTTCTTAAACAGTTTCTATCCTTTCCTTTCCAGCAGATTTCTCCGAGCTGGATGAGCACTGTATAACCCCCACATCCTTTCTGCTCGCACAGAAAAATTTCCTGAGCCTTGTCATCTTTTTCATTCCCAGGTTTGTGTCAGGATGAGCAGAGAGCTCCAGGATGCAATAGAGCACAAGGCTGAACAAGACAAGAGTTTTATTGAGCCTGTCCCAGGCAGGAGCCTGCCCCCTCCAGTGCCCACCAGGCACAAGGCATCATCCTCTGTGCGGGGAGAGCACGGGGCAGCTGCTGGATGCAGGGATGGGACATGCTGCGCTTGTGTTAGGGATGGAGCTGGAGCAATAGGCTTTTGTGTAGCATAAATAGACCACAGAGTTCCAGAATTACTTCCCACTGGCTTTCCTTCGGTTCATCAGTTTCAGTAGCTCAGTGGGYAGAATCAGCCAGAAGCCATCTGTTAGTCTGGCCTGGGAGAGGAGRCTGAAGTAGGCAGTGTGGGGAGAAAAATCTCTAGAAATAGCAGACTTTTATGCCATTTAGTGGAGCACATTTTCACATTCCCACTAGTTTAAACTCTCTAGGAATTCTAGCAGGAACAGACTCAGTTTCATGTTATCCTCTTGCTCTTCCAGGTTCTTATACAGAGAWCCTTGAGACTGAATTGAAAGCCAGTGCATATGTGTATGAAGTAAATCACTGCATACCTACCTGGCTTTAATCTGATTAACAGTCCCAGATCTGTGCTGTAGGCAGCGCTGTGATGGCCATGTRTGTGAAAACACTGGATCACAGAAAGCCAGCAGATGGGTTAGTGTGGATAACAGGAATTAAAAGCTTCCACCAAACCTCCATCCACTGGATATTCCACCATTTTGGTTTGCTTGGGTCTTTTTTTTTTTTTTTTTTTTGCATATACCTAGAATTACCTCTCTTTTCTGCAGCACACAGCTCTTCAGCTCCTTACAAACACAGACAAGGGCTTGGGTATCTCTGTTCTGCCACAGCTGGGAAAATGGCAGGTTCCTGTAAGAAGCTGTGTAACAATTTTTAATTTTTAAAAATTTTACATTTTAACAGTAAATGGATAAAAATATTATGCTTTCCTATGAAACAAAAGAAATGTTTTATGACCAACCATCCTTCATCAGATAATACTGCTGAAGTAAGGACTCCTGCCAATTGGCACATGTCCCATCTTTCATTTCCTCCAGGAAGTGAGAAGAGAGAAGGAAATAGCTGAGAACCTCCAGAAACRTGCTGGCATGGAAAATCCCATCACCTCTGCACTTCAAAGATGCTGCAATCACRTCTTCTAAAACAATGTTAAATAAGACCTGGGGAGAATTATCCACAAGGCACAGAATTCTTGTAAACTTTTGCTATCTAGCCATGTAGGGGGACATTTTTCTCCTCTGTTTAACTTGCCTGTTATTTCCTCCTTCTGGCATTTATTAATCAGTCTGGTTAACCATTCAGTCCAGCCTAAAAACAGATCTCATCACAAATCCTGTTCTCTGTGGAGGACTTGGAAAAAGCTCTGGCTGAACAAATTCATTTCTCCTGTCCTAGCTCTGGAAATGCAAAGCTAAATGCTGGGGATGAATGTTTACCATGAAATTCACACTGCAGGTTTCCTGTTTGGAGCAGCCAGTAGTTCTGGGGACACTAGAATTTCCATTTGTAGACAAGCTCTGTTTTGACAGAGCCCTTCATGATTCATCAACAATTTGGGTGCTTCTGGCTATGCAGTATTCATTGCACCCATCCCACTCCTGATAAACAGATTCAGGAGCTCTAATCACAGGGGTAGTATACTCAATAACCATTGCTCTTTAATTGTTTATGATCTTTATCTCTCTTTCCCTCCAAAGGTTTTTTCCTGTGGGAGGACCAGTGTTTCTCTTTGAACTGACTTTTCCTTTCAATATTTATCATTTGGGACTGCTCAAGTGCTGTTTCAGTGTAGAAGCTTCTTGCAAACTATTTGTAGCAGCTGCTTTTTGGGAAGTTTGCTGTCTGCAGTGTGTGATCCCTCACTTAAACCACCCGACATTGTCTTTCCTTTCCATCTGTGCATGGGAACCCTGCACCACACAATGTGTGGGGTTCATCTGACCTCCTGCYTCCACTTGTTTTGTGTCTGACCCTGGGGAGTTCTTCCAGTGTGCTGCAGGACCCTGTGAGCAGTGTGCTCTGAGTGTCTAGGGGAGATGAACCACAGGCAGGCATGATGTTTGGGATCTGGGATGATACCAGCTCCAGTGGGACTGTCTGCACCCTAGGACTGGCACTTCTCCCTGAGAGCTCTGCACAGGGAGTCTCAGAGCACTTAGAAGATGAACATGTGTTTGAGCTAGAGGAGCAAGTGAAAAAAGCATGAGGCAGAAAGTAAAGCTACAGATCGTTTCCATCAGCAGAGCTGTCGTGTCCTGTGGCTTATATGTGTGTTTTCTTGTTATATGGGAATAATTACTGGATGCCTGTCTCCATTTGTGTCTGATTATTAAAATCAATAATGCATACATYGGTCTGACAGTGATTTGCATGCACAGCTTTTCCTATTTGTTGGTAGCCAACAGAGCTGTTTGTGTCTGSAGAGCTGTGAAACCCCACGTTGCTCTCACTGTTCCTGTCTAACACGCTCTGTGGCTCCTGGTTTTAATCTCCACGGGTCCCCACCTGAGCAGTTTCCGGAGGAGAACCCTGCTGCACACCTGGGAGTCCCTGCCAGGCAGGATGCAGCCAGGGCAGCTTGGTCAATATTGACTTTGCTGCAGGCTTTGGTGCACAGTGATGGTTATCTTGTTCACCAGGTAAGAGTTAGCCCGTTAGCACAAGTGTCTTTGAAGCCATTAAATACACAAAATCAATGGGGTTGAAAAGGGGGGATCCTTTCARATGAAGGCACCACTCCATTATCAGCCCGTGCAGGTCACAAGACCTGCCCTTTGAACTGCACACTGGGGTGTGCTGGGCCACAAGTGTCAATGGGACTGTCACAGGGTGGGCTCTGTCCACACTTGTTYGCTTTCCTCCCTTGCATCCTGGGCACAGCAATTTGCAGGGTTTTCTTTTCCTGGTGTGGCAGTGGAGCCCTGCTTTCCCAGCTCTGGCATTAGACAGCATGGAAACTTTCCATCTGTAGATGTTTGCTTTATGGGAAGGAGTGTTTTGCACAGCATGAAACTTTCCATTGTATTCACAATTAGTTTCCAGCAAACTAAGGTGAAAAATTCCTCCCTGACTGCATGGCAGTGGCACCCCGGGGCACAGCCAGCCTCCCTGGAGCCAGCCCCAGGGCAGGACTGGCACAGCCTGACCTTGCAAGTCTGCCCACAGAGACTTGGGGACAGGGTTTTGTTGGCTCAGGCCATGCCAGCTGGAAGCAGAGGAGAGCCCACTGATGGTCTTGCCTGCTGTGTGCAAAGCCCTGACTGCTCTCCCCAGCGGGCAGTGGAAAGCTCCCAGGTAGCAGCAGGATTTCCTCCCTTGTGCACAAGCCAGCCGCTTTCGTGGTAACAGAGTGAGCTCCTCTTTGGCAGCCCCTGAGTTGCCAGCAGGATGGGTGTGTATTTCCCAAGTGAATCCTGGCTTCTTGCTCCCTTTTCTCCCCTCACACTGTGCATCTGCTCTTGCTCCCCAAATTTCCTTCAGGATCCACAGCATTCCTACAGCTGCTTGCTCAAAGGGCTCTGTAGTCAGTGCATCCATCCTCTRCATGCTGAACTAAAAGCTGGGATCAGTCTTTGAGGAAGGCAACAATGAGCTTGCCCCTCGTGCAGGAAAAGTGTTTGCATGGTGCAAGCGGGCGAGCTCCTGCCTGGTGGCTGTTCACAGGCACACACTGCTCTTGTTCACTTGGTGCTGGGCCAAGATGTGCAGATCTCACTGGCCTTCAGCTGTTCCTGGTGTGAACGGCTGAGTTTAAACCAAGAGGGACTGCAAAACTGGAAAGTAAGGCCATGGGTTGCATTAGGAATAGCTGATCTCACCTGAAAAAGTGAGTAACACCGCTGTCCTGGCTGCAGAAGGTGTTGGGGCAGGGGGAGCAGTCTGGYTTGCTGCCCTGGAGGGGAGATGGGGTGCCCTGAGACACGGAGATCTTGGGATGGGAGCTTTCTTTCCTTGGCTACAATCCAGAAGCTTCTGTGCTAGAGATGAGAAGAAAAGGAGGTGAGAGGAGAGTCTCTGAGACCATTCCCAGGGCAGCAGAAAATTGATTTACTTTAATGAGAGGCTCCAAACAGAAAATGAAGGTAAACCTGTGGGTAGTGTCTTATTTAGGACTGACTCGTGGGTGTCCCTGGAGATAGAGAGCCTCTAACTCACTGCTCGCTCCTACTGCACATAATCCTGTGCTCCTGAGAAAAGTTTGGAGAAGTGATGTGCTTGGTTGAAGGGGTGGCAGGGAGCAATCAAAAGCTTCTCTGAGATGAGCTATATTTGGGGGGTTACATGCTTCTCTGACCCACCCTGCAAGGTGCTGGCCTGGTGTGACAGTTCTCATACTGCCCAATGGAAAAGGAATGCTGATAGCTTTATATTGCTTCCCTGAGTTACAAACCAACCTTCACCTTATGTTAATACCTTGAGATGGGACTTAAATGTTCTAAATTAGAGCAAAACACCAGCACTTGTCTTATTAGGAGGCCATTAGCAACCAGACCAGGTTTAACCATTGAGTGGATAGATCTGCAGCTGGAATAGAGCCTAATTGACTCTATGATGAATCACTCTGTTATATTTCATACAAAGTACTAGGTTTAAAACCAAGCTGAAGTGAGGAGGTCCCCAGCGTCTGTAGTCACATTCAGATCACTGCTGCACACTTCTATTTTAACTTGATTCTGGTGCTTTATAGGAAAGTGGGGAAAAGAAATAACAATTTTGTCAAAGCAGCATGAAGGTATTTCACTCTAGCTTTTTTTTCCAGCTGATAAAGAAGCCCCTGTGTTTTGCCCCCATTGCCTGCTGCAAGCCAGGGGCCGTTTCAGGATTGCATTTACGCTGCTGTCTGAAAATTTGGCTGCGAGTTTGACTCGGAAAGACCAGGGCAGTGCCAGGCGAGTGGGCTTACGTGGTGACCTTAGTGCTGCAGCTGCTCKTGCCAGAGGCAGCTCATTTCCCTAAATGCCATTCCTCAAGGTATTTTTGAGGGGCTTGTTGCTAAGGTCCCTCTGGCTGTGAAGTTGTGCCTCCAGCCACCGGATCAGAGGTTTCTCCACRGTGTCCAAGGGTAAATCTGAGGGATCTGTCCTTGTCAAAGCTGYGAGAGAGAAATGTCACCCTGGACTCACCCTGTTTGCTGGGGAGGCAGATTGTGTTTTGCTGGRTTTTCCCATTAAATCCCTATCTCCTAATAAAATACTGCAAGAAAAAATTCATTGTTCCTGCCAAATTTAACAGGAAATTGAGAATAAATATTTTTACTTCAGCAAGCTTGCTTTTTAGCAGCCCAAGCTTATCCTGGGGGTGGGTAGACGCCTGCTTGGTCTGTCCTTTAAGCCAGCCYTGGCAGAGCAGCTCACTGCAGGGGGCTGAGCACTGCTTGAGACCACACTGGAGCCAGRTTTGCTGCAGGGGACAGCTCTGACTGCTGTCACACTTTCCCACTCACCTTCTATCTGTTTTTCTCACAGCTGAGCTTAAATACAAGGAAAATAGGGTGAGYTTTGCTTCCAAACATGAAATCAGCTTTGTGTAATACCAGTTTGGGGCAAAAGGAGAAGGTTTTTAGCCCTGGTTCTGTTTCTAGAGATGAGAGATACCAAGAGCACTTCTGTGCTGTGGGAAAGGGGTAAGAGGGGGTAATGAGCTGACCCAGAGCAGCAATCACAGTGTGGCAGCTGTTGGCAAACCCCTGTTCTGGAGCAATTCTGAGAGGAGGGTCTCTGCTCTGGAATATGGCTTTGCTCCTCATCCATCCTGTTGTGAGGAGAGAAAAGCACAGCCATTAATAGTGATGAACACTCTCAATGGCAAATAGAGACCCCAGATAACAGAGCAGGAACAAAATGCAACTTTCCTGCATCTACCACCAGAACAAATCTTTTTAATCCAGAGAGAGAACAACGACTAGTGAAGCCCAAAAGCAAGGGGGAAGGCAAGTAAGTAGTGCATAATAAAGTAAATAAACCATTCTGTAATGCCTTATTAAAGTAGCAAAGGGCGTTTTTTTGCACAGATGGCAGAGGCTGATATGGGAGAGGTGACTGGTACCTGGGAGGGCACAGCATCCTGCTGCCCACCATTCTCAGTGCYCCCCACATTCCTGGCCAGCCCAGCTGCTGGACAAAATCCATCCTTCCCACCTCCTGCACAGTCCCCAAAGCTATGTGGGACCATCCAGATCATTTACAAAGGCTGCAAATGGCAGTGGAAATGGCCAGGCTGTGAGTCAGGGCACAGCAAGAGCTTGACAGCCATCCCCATTCTGCACTCCATTCTGGAGGAAATCCCAGGGTCTTCCCAGGCCGTGGGACAAACCCTCAGGGATTAAATCCATCTCCTCAAGCCACACTGCTGCTGAGTTGAATGGGTGCCCTCAGTCTCTCAAATCCAGGAAATCCATATCTGGCCTGTGTGTGCTCCCAGTCCTTTCTCCCCAAAATGCTGGAGCTTACTTTGGTCTGCCTTGTGTAGCCAACCCACTTGAGTTCTGATACAGGAGCCTCTCAGTAGGTTTTGCTGCAGCCCCAAACCACAGTCCTGTGAAATGTCCCACATCCACCAAGCCATCCTCCATTTTCACTTCATAGCATAACCTTAACTCAGTTGAAAAAGCAATGTTTGCAGTGAGAGTGCTTTCAGTTTCAGGGATCTCTAGGTGGGAAGTGCTTATTTTTCTATATATTTTTAATGACCTATAAATTCACCCATGGAGATGGAATTCCCTGTTAAAACTGTAGCTTTTTCCTGAAACCTGGTAGAARAGGCTTTGTTTTCTGTTTAGCTCTTTAAACAGTTAAAATTGTTCCTGTTTGACCTTCAGGTTTCATCCTGCTGTGTTTTTGGGGACTTCTCACAGGCTGCAAACTGGACTGTATGGACACCAGAGAGGTAATTACAGCTGCACATGAAACAGTATTTCTGCTGTGCTTGACAGCAGTAAAATGCAAAATAAAAGCTGAAACAGAAGGGAAGATTATCAGAAAGAATGAAAAGTAAGGGGTAAGAAGGATCCTCCTCTGAGGGATTTGGAAATCCAACTCACAGTTTCATCAGTATWAAACAGAAAAGAAATACTGTTGACTACAGAGGCCTGGTGGTTTTTGTTCCCTAACTTCATTCACATCAAGGATGATTTAGGCACCCTCCTAGAAGAGGGAAAATCCTTTGGCAAATGTTAGTGAAACCCTGGATTTATGACATACAGCTTTACAAATCTTTTTCTGGCCAAGCTTTTCCTGGGATTAGCCCGTATGAAGGAGAGTGGGAATGCTGGGGAAAGTTGCCTGTAGAACTTTTCATGTGGTTTCCATGGCTGGAAAAGTGTGCCTGCATTCCCTGCCTTCTTGTAAGTGGTCAAAACAGCTGTTTTATTGAAAGCATGGCTTGAAGTCTCAGGTATACTATGGGAAAACAGCACACCAGGAGAGACCAGGCCACATRCAAAGACCTTCAAGCTAAACAAGTGACCTCCCAGAAGTGCAGGTTGCCAGGGATGCCCGTAAGAGGCTGTGTGAATGCCATGCAGGTGATGTGCACACATTCTGCCCAGGGATCTGAGCTGCTGCTTTGTTTGCATGGGGTTGGYTTCACTGTCAGATGGCAACAGGCACTGCTTTGGTTCCGAGGGGCAGAGTCCATCCCTGGGGCTCTTTGCTGTGGCCCTGAAGTGCAAACTCCTGCTAAGACACCTGCTCAATGCTTTGTTGGAGCTCTAGTGCCCTCTACTCTCGGGCAGCAAATTMAATATGTGAGTGTGCACTGCTAGGTGTTGAGGAGGCACATGCAATAGCCAGGAATGTCAAGCCAAGAAACCCCAGCAGTCCTGGAGAAATAAGGCGGTGCTCTCCAGAGAGCACTCAGGTGGTATTCCCCGAGCAGCTGCGAGGGACAGCCCAGGCAGTCACACCCAGCTCCCCTCTGCCCCTGTCCCCAGAGCAGCAGGATGCTCCACACCTCCACTCCAGGAATAAGTGKGAAGGGGAAGGAGGCAGGAAGATACTTTTTACCCAGCTCTGAGACATGAAATCATCAGGTTATTTGGCTACCTGAGTCCAACTTTCTTGAGCACTGGCAGTACAGGACAGACTGGACTTGCTGTTTCTTAAGCAGAGCACAATGCCCCTTTGTGTGGGGTTCCTGGACCGGCCAGGTTAGGTTTTGTTTGACAAAGCCTCTTTAAATTTCTTTTTTTTTTCCTCCATGGAGTTGTGAGGAAAAAGATTTCTTTCTTCTTTCACTCAAACCTTAGCCTTGAGTTTGCACAAAATAGGTCTGTGACCCTAGAGCTAAGTTTCAGGTTTTTAAGTAAGCTTGTAACCTAGGCAGTCCGTGTGTTTCGTAATCAAATTTGGGGACAACAAAAATGCTATGATTTCAAACCTAAATAAAAAAATATATGAGACCAGGAAGGCAGAAAATTATAATTTACTGCATTCAGCATCTCCTACAAGCTCCGTGTAAAAAATTACTATGTGCAGCTTCCTCATGTGTCAAATGGCACGAAGAAGTTGTGAGATGTCTCACAGGAGTGGTGTAAACCTCTCCYGTGTTTCCAGAGTGCCTGAGGTCCTCTCGTAAAGAGGATGAGAGAAGTGAGGGGGATGGAGGGAGTTTCCTCTGAAAAGGGGAATCCAGAATGAGAAACACATTCAGCCACTGCAAACAGCAAAAACACACGCGCTTTGATTCCAGGAGCCAGACCATGCGTGCCTCACATGTGCAGCTGCCCAGATTTATGGCCTGCTATCCTCTGAGGCAATTACTGCAGTTTKTTGTGGGGATCTGCATGAGCAATGCACAGGTTGCCCACATAGCCCGGCCTTCTGAGAAATGACACGGGGCTCGCTCTGCCAGCACTCGCCATGTGCTGCGGCCGGAGCAGCTGTGCTGGAAAACCACCACAGAGGAAATCACAAGTTAGTGAGTCACTGAGACTGCTGCCAGCCTGTCAGGAGTCTCTCCATAACTCAGCTTTATATGCCTCTGCCTCGGCTCTGAAGCAGGCTCAGATGCCACCTTGAACGGCAGARTGGCTGCTAGCATGTGAGGAAGGAGCAGGAGCAGATGGATTGATGGAACTGGTTTTCACTCTCCAGTCCCAAAGGGAGCCTGCAGTGTGGAGGGGAGAGGAGAAGGCACCCTGGCAGCCCAAGCAGTTCCTCCTGTGCATGCTGTGCCCCCAGGCACCCCATCAAGCCCAGCAGGGGTGTCACCCCTCGTTCCTGCCTGGGGAAGGTGCTCTCTGGGACAGGGCCAGGARCACGCTGTTGCCAGGATACTTTTGGCCCAGCTGCAARCATCAATATCGAGGACTTCCCAAAGCTGCTCATGGCTTTGGTCCAGCTATGAGATCCAAGTGGTTCAGGCTTTATCTGTGCTTTGGGAGACCACTTGCAGCTGCTCTGGCCAAGAACACACTCCTGTGCTGTGGGCTGGACTGCATTTACATTACTGGTGCCTGTGAGAGCCAGGAGGAAGCTGCTGATGTGAGGGTATTAAACAGGCCCCAACAGCAGCTCTGCAGCATGATACAGGCTCTTGTGCCTTCAACCAGCCRGCAGGGAAAGGGCTTCTCTTTCCAAAGCAGGGGATGTGCTGCCCATGGCCCAGGGCAGAGCTGCCTCCTGCAGTCTGAGGAGGCTTCTGAAGACAAGGCTGGAGTACAAACCCTTGGGAGAAGGAGACAGGGTCATGCTGTGGGACACGCTGCTGGCAGGGACACTGCTGCTGTCTCTAAGTTCTCTCCCTGGGGCTGCATCCAGCCACTCCTGCATGCCAGAGGCAGCCCCAGCTCATCCCACAGCTTTAAATGCCTCTCCTTCTTAATCCCTAACAAGTGAGGAGCGGGATGCAGAGCAAATTGGTTCCAAATGATTGTGGTGGGGGTGCTGTGTTGGGTCTTKCTACCCTTAAAGGCAGTGGCAAATCCATAGGAGGCAGAGGTGCAAAGATGCTCCTGGCTGAGTATCCAGTGCTGTTTTCCTTGGAAGTGAGAGGTGGTCCATGAGGTGCACTTTTGTCAGTAAGCAAGACCAGGTGTTTTCAGCATCAAACCAGACAGGAAAGGGAGAAGTATTTTCTATAGAAATATAGTTGGATAAAGCCTGCATTTGGGATTTGATGCTTTTACTGCTTTTTTTTTTTACAGAAACTGAGCAATAATTCTTATTTTAGGACTAGGAGCTTTTCAAGCAATGAAACTATTTTTCTTAAAATCTGAGTTTTAAAGCAGTTCATTCTGCACTGGGTTTTTGGATGAATACTCACAACATTTTTTCAACYATGTCTGTGCAGCACATGTTCCCCACAGCARCAAATGTGGGGATTGCTGTTCCTGYTGCCCAAGRGGATGGGAGGGCTGGGGGATCCAGTGCTTYCTCCCAGCCTTCCCCAATTTTAGCCTCACCCCTGCTCGTCGGTGCGTGTTGAAGGCACCATCAGTGGAAGATCCTCTCCATGCTCTGGCTCTCAGCTGGTGACAGCCACAGAAAGATCACAGTGCCTGGGAGAGGTGCTGAGGAGTCACTTGACAGCAGGATGGATTCTTAGCTTGGAGTAATGCTGCCTTGTGTTTGTGTGCTTTGATCAGCCGTGCTTTAAATTGACACTTGGACTTAACTTGCTTTAACTTCATGTGCAAGCTAGCTCAAAGGAGACAGGTCTCTCTTGGACTGCTCAGGGAGGCCTCCAGATGAGCTCTGGTGAGCCTTGATGAGGCAAAATCCATATTTTCTACCCACTCTGTCCCTTTGTGGGAAGCATCCACCAGCAGGAACAAGGCCATAGCAGTGTGTCAAAGCTGGCTCATCCACCCTCACAGGGAGGACATTTTCAGCTGCCCAAAACTCTACCCAAAAGCCCAGTTTGGGACCTTCAGGTTTTAAAAAGTTGGTCTTACTTTAGGCAGGCCAGTGAGCAAACTTCCCAGACAGTCTCAGAAATGCTGGTGAAATATCAGAAGATCCCTTTTCTCAGYGGTGGCACCAGTAACCCTGGCTGACAATCACGAGCTGGTCATCGGTTCGTTGGAAAGGCAGTGTGGCCAAGCTCACARTGGCTGGAGCTATTTATGAATTCGGATCTCATTCAGTGGGCAATTTAGGAGAAATAAAAAGATGGAGACTAAACATAAAAAAGGAATACAACATACATACTTTGAATTGAGAAAGTTCTGTGTATTACGTTCATCTGCTGTGCCACTGTGGAATGTTGAATTTATTATTTTTGAATTAATATATTAACTTAGAATTAAAAAAATAAATAAATAAAAAGTACCATAAGTTAAACACATAAAAAGGAAACAAAATCTTTTGTCTTAGATTGAGTTAAATGTTCTGTTTGATCAGGTTGGTTGAGGTTTTGTTATTTTAGTTTTGTTCTATTTGCTGTCTTGTTTTGGAAAGGGGGTGGGGGGAACCCCACCTTTAYTCTAGATCCACCCAAAAGGAAAGCTTTCCAAGCTAAATAAAGACCATTTTCCATCTGTCCCTGCTGTGACCTTYTGGAAGGGCCCTGTCCATGGCTGGCACCTCACAGAGGGTGTTTGCAGTCCCAGCTGACGCCGGGCCACAGGAGCCTCCCAGCTGCAGCCAACTTCTCAGGGCACATGGCTGGGCCACACTGTCCAAAGACAGGGAGCAGGCTGCCAGGGGTCATCCCTCTGAAAGTGTCACCACAGCCCACTCTGAGCCTGGAAACCTGGTACAGCTGGTGCAGCTCTGTGTGGCTGTGATTTTTGTCTGCTCTGCTCATTTTCTCTATCAGCTCTCTGCTGCTGGATCTGCTCAGGCCATGTCCCGGTAGGTCTGGGCTCCCTCCCCGATCAGAGGCTGCTCCTGTCACTCAGCAAAGGCCACTGTCTGCTCTGGGGTGGCTCCATCTCCATGGAGGTGAGGGCTGAAAACATACCCAGGGACAGTCAGGGCTGTTCTTGCRTGGCTGATATAAAATCTGGGTGTCCTGGCACCCCAAGGCCGCTTCCTGCGTGTCTGCAGTCAGCAGTACAGGTGATGCTGGTAAAGCACATGGCTTCTKGGTGTGAGATAGTCTTGATCTTCAACTGAATGCTTACACAGATGTCCTCTGGGTCTTGTGAACATGTGTCTTCTATTAATTTTCATCAGCAGGGCTAAGGTAAAGACTTTTCCAGTTGGAAAATCAAATGCCTGGTATACTCCAAGCAGCAGATTTTCAGGACTGGTCTGCTCTCATTCAAACTGCTATTGGCAAATTTTCCAACAGGCAAAGAGGCAGCCACGGCTGGTGAGAAGCTGTTTGCATACAACACCTGAAGGGCAGAAAAATTTGGATAATATGGATCCTGCARGAGGATCACTCTCCCCTAGCAACACCTCCTGGAAACTGGTTCCACACAAATGTTTGAAAATAAGAATTTCCCTCTAGGAACTCTACATGGATGCAGACACYTGCAGCTCTTTAGTCTCCAGCCACCACCCACAGAGGATTTGCTGGCAGAAGCAAATTGCATTGGGTGTTGGTGCCCAAGACATCACAGCAGCCTCTTCTGTCCCCTGGAGCTGCATCCACAAAAAGAAGAAATCTATCATTTTCAACCAGGTAGACTTTGAGATGCTGAATTCTAAAATATGCCTGGAAGACGTGAAGATCGATGCCTTACAGCTTGAGTCCATCACTGCCAGTCATGCAGGTGGGATCTGTGTAGGGTARATCTCCCCACCCTCACATTTTGTGGGGCTTCTTTCTCCTTCTTAAATGTCTGAGAYGGGCTCTAAAGGGGAGCTGTGCAAGCAGCAGGTAAAACCCATAGCTCAGGAAAGAGTAGGTGGGGTAAGCAAGACTGGACTATTTTCACTGGAGTTTCCTCTGATTATGACTGTGTCCCAGACAAACAAAATCAGGTCCAGGAGATAGTTCCTGTGCTGATTCTCTGCCTCACTGTGGAAAGGGCTGGAGTGTGTTGGTGGGGCTTTCAGGTTGAAGGAACTTGCAATCCCAAACACCGTGATACCACTTATACTTCTAACAGGACTACCAAATTCTGGATGAATTCAGTCCATCTTCATAATTTTATAATTTTCCTTCAAGATAGAAAGCAATTCAAGCAGCCTTCAGAGGCTGATTTAAATGACAAGTCCTCAAAGGCAAAGGATAAATGGGGACTTGGTAAAAATGGAAGTGGCTGAATTCTCAATCTCTGTCCAACACACCTAGAGCAGTGAGTCCATGAGAAATGACCCCTGGTTGTTCTCAGCACACTTTCTGCTGTTGAAAATCACCAGGAGCAGTGGGAGCAGGTTAGTTTTGCAGGCCTGCTAACCTTCTTTGCTGTCATTGCTCTGATTTCTAATGGTTGTTTCCCACCTCCTGGATTCCCTGCAGCAGGGAAGGAGGAGGGTATCCAAAAAAGGAACTAAAATGATTGAGCAAACCAAGGCTGCAGCCTGTTCATCGGTCTCCTTCAGCTGAAGGAGGCTGCTTGTGTAGAAGTCAAAACAGCGTCCGTGATTTGAGGTCTAGCTTCATTCTACAAACATCAAATATGCATTTTGCTTGCTTTCTYATAGCCAAAGGACAGAAATCTCACTCAGAGTGGCTTGTTTGCCTTTGAGCAGATGGTGTAAAGTGTTGCCCCTGTGATCCTGCGAAGCAGCCGCACAACAGCCCAGCTTTGCTCAGCAGAGCCCCCCACCCAGCAAAGCCAGTGCAGTGTGGAGATCAAAGCTAAATCTTCTCCTTCGTGACTTCCCTGTTACAATTTTTTTCCTCTCTTCTACATTTTTTTCCATAATCAGAGTCCTGACTCCTTTTTCTTCCATATTCAGGCTTGAGATCAAACAGGCCAGACATCTGCTTTGCTATTTTTAAAATAATTTTAATGATTTAATAATTTCTAGGGGAGAAGGAGAAGAGAGAAATGAAAATAATGACAAAGCCAAAAAATGACACCGTTTTTAAAATTCAGCCACAGTCAGGAGTGCCTGTTCTTCTCTCTTCTTCTTTTTTTTTATCCTGAGGAAATCACCATGATGATTGTAGCTGATGTACGCTGGCAAAATATTTAAGTAGATGTGTGCCTGAAAGCATGACTCACATCTATTTTCTTCTTCTTTTAGGAAATATGTTATGCTGATTAAGCCTTTTTCATCTGAAAATGCAAAAAAAAAAAAAAAAGTCTTGCAAACACCTCATCCCTGTGAGGCAGGTAGAGCTGGATGGGCAGAGGTGGAGAGTTCCAGCAGCTTTCCCAGTGGGACAGTGTCAATAGGGAGTGACAATAAAACAAATCAGTCTCCTCTTTAAAGCTGGACCAAGTTTTTCATTAAAAATACATTAATTTGCCTCAACAGACTCTTATCTAGGGATGAATTGCTGCCAGCACCCAGGACACCCAGCAGAGGTACGGTTTCATGCCAGGCTCACCCTCCCATTCTTTGGGAAAATCTGACCCAGATATTTGAAGTCCTTCTGGTTTTAATGAATCATGGGCTCGGGGTTGCAGGGGGAGGAGCAGAATGGCCAGGAGTTGTGGAGGGTCAGCCCCCATGCAGGGGAAGGAGGCAATGCTGCTGGATTTGTCCACAGACCAGCTCAGAGGATTCTCAGCTCACCACAAGGTCTCATTTTTCAGTCAATGTGACACCAGTCACACTCCAAAAGTTACAGACATCCTTGGTTGTGTATCAGCACCAGGCCAAAAGATTATGTGCAAACTCACCCACCCTGTTTATTTTTGGAGGAAAGGMAGTCACCTGGCCAGCTGTCTCTGGGAAGAAGTCTTTTTGCAAAGAATGACGGATGATGAGAATTTAGGATATCAATCTGGTTCTCCTTTTTAAATTTAAATATACGCCAAACATTTTCTGATTATGAAGAGGTCATTTGAATGTACACTCTATGTACCATCAACTTGCTTTTCTTTTTTTTTTGTACAGAAATTAAAAAATTTGAAGCAGAAAAGTCAAGACAAACCCAGCATCCAAATATGGTGTCTAATCTTCYTCTTATCTGCATGCCATTGCCCAAAACAAATGCATTCATGTATTTTATGTTTTACGGTTATGAGCTGCCCTGAGGATAATCAAATCAAAATCAAATGCACCTATGGAAGATAAGGTCACTGACACTGTTCCCACCCACTCCCACTCTGGCTGTGAGTTTCACTGCCATCACATTTATTACCCTCTCTGAGTTTCATTGCTGTTTCTTAAAGATTGCTTTTCCGTACGGATGGATTAGATACAGGTCTTTTTAAGCTGTGTACTCTGCAGAAATGAGACTTACTGACAAAACTGGCAGCTGTAGATGTGAGATCCTGTGAGTGAGAAATAGAGGGGAGAAGTGGATCACAGCCTCCCAAAGGAAGGGAATTCCTCCGAGCACAGTCTCTTGAAGTATCCCTGTCTCCATCTCGCCAGCCCCTTAATCAAGTGGTCATATTGGCCACCTCATTCCTTTCAATGGGGAAAAATTTGCAAACAAATTCCTGCCAGCAGGATGTTGGAGCTCTCCTGTGTGGTGGGATAAAGATACCTGTCACCTCTGCCCGGCCTCGCTGCTGGCTCATGCTGGGAGCGTGGCTGGGGAGCCCTGTGCTGACTGCAGGGCCGGTCATTTCCAAACCCTGTCAGAAAATGAAATAAGACCCAGCTCCCCAATGGCTCCGCAGCCCCATTGACCACGGCAAACAACTGTGTAAGTGGTCCCATATGCTGTAGGTATGTTAGAGGGACATAAATTGTGCTTTGTGCTCGTAGTGACAGTGTCTTGCCCCTGCTGCAGAATTGCTCTTGCCTTTTATTGATTGGAGGGGCAGCAACTCTTCCCAAAAGATATGCTAGTGGCACTGCAGCTCTGAAAACTGGATCTTCCCCAGCTGGTTAGCCAGAAGAAATATTTGAAGTGATGGACCCATCAGTGTTTTGGGTGGTGAGCACTGTGACAGGGGGTACCTGCAGAMAGCAGCCCTCTCCTCCAGTTTTTGTCCCTCTGCCGCTCCCCCATCACCACATGAAGATTGTATGGGCAAGGATAAACAAAGAGCCTGTTCATACAAGGGAAGTTTTGGGGGCAGAAAGGACTGAAAGGCTCAAGATACGGCAAGGCTTAATGCCGTAAATCTGATTAATTTACCTTGTGACAATCGTAACAAAAAAGCGAAGGCTGGGAGCCGGGGCTGCGGGCTGACCTTTCGCTCGCACTGAAAGGCAGCACAATAGGGGCTGGGGCTGGGCAGGGGAATGACCCTGCCTGTCACTGCTACCTGCTGTTCTTGACAATGCCATSGGACACAGCTTTTGGGGTGATGAAAAACACCTTCCCGCCAAAGGCCCCTTGTCCCCCTGCCCTGGATGGGCCAGCTCGAGGGGATTTGGTGAAGGCAGAGCCAGCTGCGCAGGGTGCGTAAACGGGCATCACTCACCAGCATTAATATCCACCAGGAAAACGTGCCCTGGGGACTTCAGGGTCAGACCCTGCGTGACCAGCAGTGGGGCTGACGCATAAGTAGGAGTTATGGGGACACTCTGGGCTGAGCTGAGCAGCAGACAGGGAAAGGCTTTCAAGGGCTCTGCTGCGTGGTACAGAGCCAAAAATCTGCTCTGGGAGTGATGTACCAGGGAGTGCCCCAGCCATATCTGCAGGCAGCATCTGTGGGAAAGAGTTTTTCTGTGCATCCCTTGTGTGCCCTTGCACTGCCTGATGAGCACAGGATTTATTCCTCTCTTATCCCTTGCTACCCATGCCCAAAAGCACACAAGGGGGGCATGCACTTACTGCAGCAGCAGCATAAACTGCAGGGCACATCTGTCCCAGAGGCATCACAGAGCAGCAAGCAAACTTAAGTTTGGCTCAGGAGAAATGTYATTATCTGAGGAATTAATCTTTGAGGAATTAACCTTTCAATATTGTTCTCCAGACTTGTCTTTGTCTCCAGCATCTGCTTTGCCCTGAGCAGCAGCTGTTCCCACCAGGTATGATTTCCTGCTTGATTCAAAWGGAACAAGTGCACCCAGAGCAGCACCCAGCATCATCCCAGCCCTGCTCCCTCTCAGGAGAGGGAGACAGAGCGTTCTCACACTCCTTCACTTTCCAAACTTTCTTTCCACTGTGACAGTTTGGCTTCAGTTCTTTTCCTAGAGTCATTATAACAAGGGAAGTCAGAGACATTTCACAGTTTATTTTAGTTTTACCAGCTTTAAAATAAACAAACCTGAAAACTTAAAAAGCAGGTGAAACATATCTTGAAATCTTAGTTGGACCATGTTCCAGTCAGGAGAAACCTATGGCCTGCCTTTAAATGCATTGGCTGCTATCTCATGATATTCACCCAAAATAAGTAGTTAATAAAGGTGTTTTAACTGAAACATCTGCTACAGTTCTTGGTTGTGGCAGCTTAATTGCAGGCTAGAGTATCAAACTTTCAGAAGATTTGGGGACAGAGATTGATTGGGGTCACCAGGTTATTCAGAATAATATCCCAACCCTTATCTCTCAAATGCAGTGTCCAATTGATTTTCTCTGGACCATTACACACCAYGCAAGGCCACAAACCCCAGAAGGGGAGTGGCAGAACATCATGCTCCTCAAAATCCTCCTGACGCAAACGCTGCGCTCCTTTGCAGGCTCTTTAGGAGGCACAACTTTTCCCCGTGAGAAACAGAGAATAGGTGAGGAAACCACCATAGAAAATGCTCAGCCATTTTCCAAACATCCCAAAGGTGTTTCCAAGCATCCCCAGCATTGCGTTTGCACAGCACCCAACCACGCGTGATGGGGCTGGCCGATGAAAAACACCAACTGCTGTTCAGCATTTCCATACAAATTACTGCATTCCACTTATTTCAGTACTTCATCCATCAAAACTGGGAACAGCTTCAGTCTGTGAGCAGAGCTGGCAGAGATGGGAATGTGTATGATGCAGTTTGTTTAACAGGAAAATACTTTCAGGTTAAAGAGMGCTCTTCACACCTAAGCTGTGGCTTGTTATCTACCGAGTTCCAGGCAGCTTGGATTTGCCAATCAAATAATTTTTAATCAAATGCCAACACCATCCATGTTTGCCCCCTCCCACACAGCCTGGGGCTTTGCTGCCCTGGGGAAAGCTGGCTTTMACATTCCAGCATCTGACATCTCAGCCAGCCCCATCCCCTCACTGTTGAAGCTCAGATTTCCTATGGGGTTTTCATTCAGTGGATGAATCATCCCTCTTTTCTGTGGTCTCTGGGTGGGAGTGGCTGGGCTGCAGCCTCCCCAGGGACAGGTTTGTGCAGCCCTGGGCTCAGCCCAAGCCAGGAGGGCTGGTGGCCAGAGGGGACCCGCTCGCTTGGAGCTCACCCAACACGTTTTGTTCTGCAGCCCCTAATCCTTCCTGGTGTGCTTCTCACAYTTCTGGTCTTCCACCTACTTCACGTTTGGGGAAAGCAGCTTTCCCTGGAGTCTCCATTGATTTACCAGCTCCAGGGTCCGGCTGTTGCCCTGGGTAATTGGCAGCAGTGACATATTTGGGCTGAATTTTATTGTATGCATTAGGAAAAGTCAGCAAACAGAGTTGAGTGCCATGTCAAGTATTGCCTTTGACTTTCTRTTGCAGCCGTTTGGGATCTGTTTTGTCCATGCCCTGAGAAAGTCTCTGTTCTGGTTGAGGCTTTGTCTGAGATGTTGAAGGTTAGTCTGAGGAGAGCTGTCTGAGAGACCCCACTAATCCCTTTTTACTTTTTGAACAAGAAAGTCAAGTGTTTTTTATAATAATAATAATTTGAGCTAATAAGTAACATGCTGGCTGGAGCTGCAGCTGCCTGGGGTGGAGCAGATTTGTTTTCTCCATTAATTAGAAAGTCTTAGCTAATGTCACACATGTCTTCATTTGGAGATTTTCTGTGGAGGTCCTGATTCTCACTGCTAAATCAGCACTGGCTCAGAGTCCAGGCACCAATGCTGGCCTCCACCACCTCAAAACTTACCCCCCTCCCTCCATTTACACCACTCAAACTCTGCTCTGCCCTCCCTGCTGAGTATTTTCAGCAGGAGCTCAGGCTCTGGTGTGGCCCCAAGGCAGGACACCCACCCATGAACACGGGGTGCTTTGGCAGGGTGGGTTCCTCTTTCTGTGGGTAGAAATGTTTATTTTATTATTCCTGTAATTCCTTCACGCTGTGTTCCTGCCTCATCAAAAAGCATTAGCAAAGTAAATCTTCATCAGTGAGGGAGGTCTCGCTTCCTTTCAGGGATAACAATTCTGTAAGTCTGTGGGAAGATTAAAAGTGTGGTACTGAGTAAAAAGTCATACAGCTGGGGAAGGCAAATGCCCGTAACTGTGTTCATTAAAAATATTGTATATCATCTAAATGAAAGGAAGTTTAAAGGCTTAATGATTTCCTTCTCACCGATASACGCTGTTCAGTGCCAGCTCAGACAATGAAGACAGACTAACCTGTTTTACCTCTGCCCTGCTTTGATGGTTGTTTTGCAAACACTTTAGGAAACTGTTCAAATTACCATAAAATTGATTTTCAGTGGAAACTGAAGGTAAAACAAAATATTCTCTAGTGAGTGGTTTTTACAATAAGATTAACTCCACAAGACCTCAACCTTGGCCCTAGCTGGCCTTGACAATGTCTCCCTTTTAAGAAGGTGGTGCAGCTATCTATAATTAGCCATGGCTAGTTAATATCTCATCTGTTAATGTCCAGGCCCACAAATGGTAGGTTTCTATGTACAAGGAACTGAGGTTAGGCCAACAAGGATAAAATCATGTCTATTTTAGTTTAATGAATTCTGTTTCCATTGTTGCTGCATTTTATTTGGACAGTCAGATGGATGGATTACCGTGCTTTGGAGCAGCTTTTGAGAGGGCTGCACTTCCCTGCAGTGCAGTAGAAGAGGGGCTCCCTCTGGGCTATAACATCATGGCARAAAATGGCAAGAGCAATGTTCTGCACTCTTCAGAGCTTGGCTGTTCAAAGCTTTGTTGGTGGTAATTTGGTTAAATRCCACATTATTGCTTTCCATACCCCCTGCACTAAGGGGGATGAGCAGAGCAGAGGTCTCTGGTTTTGGGACAAGGTATTACCACTTGTTGCCTGCTGTKGGTGCACATCCTTCACTGCTGCACAGAAGAAATGTCCCCTCCATTGGAGTTCCCATGGCTTCAGGAGAGGGACATGCAGGAACAGAGGCCAGGCTGATGAACACAGTCCTTCACACACTCCTCTGAGGGCATGCTGTGCCCCTGGTAGTCACTTACTGTCTTTTAAATCAAAGATAAAACAAAGATCCTGGTGTTAGTGCATCTTCACCATCGGGTGGGTGATGATATTCAATTTTTAAATACCTCCAGAGCTTTGAGGCATTTGGTACAGGGTGGTTGTGCTTAAACTGGCTATTATGATTGGGCACCTCACCTCATTCATGATGAAAACTAGCACATAAACCAGTCAATGCTGCCAGAAACAACCCCAACCCATGCTAGAAGTGGTTCTAGCTGGCGGTGGGARTGGGCAAGGACTCTTTACCAAGACCATGATATTTATTTGCATGACAATCACTAAACACCAGATGTGGGCATTTTCCCACTTTAAGAATGGAAAGAAAAATTACATGTAAAATTGCCCCAAACTGACCCCTTCCCTGAAACTTTCTGCTTTGACGTTCTGTTAAAAAATTCCAGCCTGGCTTTAGTCATGGGAAAGAATTTTCTCCTTAAAGTTGTTTTGGTCAGARGGAAAAATAAATCTTTGTTTGCATGACTAGGTCTCAGTCATGAAAAACTGACCCCAAAAAATGCTGCTACAAGTTTCCTCTGACTGTAGAGACTCAACCCGGGGCATGTCATTTGAGAAGATGTATGCTCGAGCAGARTGGGGACTGGAAGGATCTGAGGAAGAAGAAACCTTGGAAGCTCCTTGTTTCTTACTGTTTTGTTTAGCACAGAGCACTCAAACCTAGCGAGACGCTGGTGGTTGGGACCGTGTCACATAAACAGCAAGCCTGAGATTGCGACACTGCCCACGGCAAGCTCTGGGAGACAAACATTTTTCCAGGCCACACAGACCTGGATGGGCTGGAGCTGCTCCTTCCCCARTGCCTGTGATGGGAGCCCAGGCTGCTCAGGACAGGCAGTTTTGGGTCCCCTGCAAGGACCAAGCCATGTGTTGTTCTGCATCCCCAAGGCGGATTCTATCCGTGAGTCACGCAGGCACTTAGCGAGATTTTGGATGATTCATCGGTGTTCTCCAGACCTATAGAGCTTGTAAAGCCAGACAAGAAAAATTCTACAAGAAAATCTTGTAGAAATGGTTTTTCCTGTCTGAATCCCTGCCAGGCCTGTTTTGAGGACTACCTGGAAATAGCTGGAWGACAGTCTTGGTGAAAAAAATTCCCACAGTTTGAGCCCTGATCAGGGACTGGAAGCTGGACAAAGATTAAATCCAATTTTCTCAAATCTTAGGAAGTCCTGGGGTATATAAAGGAGCAAGGATATAAGTCATTTCCCTTGCTGCTCTAGGCTGGGCTTTCTGAAGGACATGAGTGACGGATGAACTTGGCTCCCCTATCTTTCTGGGGCATGGGATCCAAACTCCATGTGGCTCCTCTGGAAATCTCCCCACATTCCTGGACRGAAGGGGGGCTTTCAAGTGGTTTTTCCTGCCTTTTTCCCTGTGGAAACAAGATTGATTTCTTCGTGTAATTGTGTTTGTCCTGTCCTGGCTTCAGGCTTTCYAACACTTAGTTCATCTTCTCTTTTGGCTGCACAGCAAATGCCAAGCAAGATCCCCTCTCTGGGAAGGATGGAAAAGTTGGTCTTTTTGTCCAATAAAACCAGAGCAGCTTTCAGACTTGGTCCCAAACCTCCTGCCTATAGTCTGACAACAAAAGTTAAACTGTGTTATAAATGCAGTCAGCCTATGGWTGCTGGTAGTTGTTGCTGGCTTTCACACTGGAAAATATCACTGATGGACAAAAGCCGTAGAGGTTTCAGGCATTTSGCTCTGGTAGGGTACCAAGCATGCAAAATCTTTTCTTGCATTAAGTCCAACCTAAGCAAACTAAATTGCAGCTTCCATGATTAATACTTGAAGCTACAGATACAAAAGCAAAAATCAGCAGTATCTGAATTTGAAAGGCGSTCACCATTCGGCCTTCAAGAGCACTTTTGAAGCTGCCTGTAGAGAAAATAATTAAAGAGATGAAAGATACAGTGACTGATAGTAATAAATCACATGCGCCTGTCTTTGTTCTCTCAGCAAATATAAATCACTTTTGCCTTTAAAACATAGGAACAAGCATTCTTCCCAGATTGCTTTGAATTTATTAGACAAGGTCATTAGAAATGTATTAGGGCAAAATCTGAATTTATTAACTGAGTTACTTAATAGCTTAATTGTTCAGTTAGAGAGGGTTGTGCACCCTGACTAGTTTTCAAGCAAGAAGGAAGACAGCCAGGAATGCAGGTTCCTAGGCAGGAGGTGCCCCTGTTCCCAGGGCAATGCGGTGGCATGGGAGCAGGAGCACAGCAGGGGCACGGGGCATCTGACACAGCTTCTAATCAGCATCAGGCAGGTGTGCCCCWGGGAATTGTCTTAAATTTGGCCAGGGTATCTTTTGGGAAGGRAACCTGCTGCAGGGACTGCAGCTGGACGAGGTCAGAGCTTGGATTAGGCTTTTTTTGTGTGTRCTAATTTGGGAGGGCAATTGGGAAGCTGGGTGTCAGAGAAGTTYAGCTCCGCTTTGGTTCCCGCTGGGACCACCCAGCAGCAGGCACAGCTCTGTGCCACATGGAACTGTCTTCTGCCAGCCAACRGGTTTGAATTCAGCTGGATTTTTGTGTGTGCATTCAGGAGGCTYCTCCAGCCTTYMMCTCTGAGATATTGAGGCTGAAACTGCTCTTGAGGGTGCTCTGGTCATTGTGCTGCCAGACAYGTCCCCGCTCATAGGACGCRATGCTCTCCACAGCACTGCCCTYCCCAGCAGGGACCATCTGCCAGCCRAGGCACTTCTGGAAGCAGACAAACCAACAGACTCATTTGCACATGTGCATCTCTTCCTCTGGGCAGGGTGAGGGAGGAGGCACACAGCAGATCTGAGTCACAGGCACCGATGGCATGTCTGAGGTTTTGGTTTCACAGACCACCAAGGGGCCATCACCACAGCTGGGTGAGCTCATGGGAAGCTGCTGGGACAAGGCTGGCGGCTCCCTCCAGGGTCTGTTCAAAGGAGCAAAGAGCTCAACTCCTGCACCAGGAGGAAGAGACACCAAATGTCATCTTTATTATGGCTTTCAGCTCACTCACAAGATGCCACCACCCAAGCATCTGCAGCCTCCAGCTGACAAAACTCATCACCTTCATCTTCTGCTTTCTCTTTTAGATTGGTCAAACAAACCTTAGCTATGTTCAGCAGGCAAAGCCTGTGCTGAACCCGTCAGTAGGGCCAGCACCTTCCTTTGGGTCAGGAGATGCACAAGTGAAGACTTTCAGCGAGGATTGGTTCCGCCCAGGATATTTAGTTCCATGAAACAATATAATTTCCTTAGTTTTTTTTTCATTTCCAGGTAGAATGTACGGGCTTCTCTTCCTCTTTCTCTCCATGCTTGTTCTACCTGCTCAAGAAGAGCCAAGTATCCAGGAGTGAATGTAAGACAGAATGTCAGATTACCTTTCTTGCTGAAATYAGTGGGTATCTTGCTTTGTGGAAGCCTCATGGTTAGATCCCCCCATTTTTCACTGTGGTTTGTTTTCTCTTTTGCCCTAACAATGGGTAGCACCAAAAAAAGGAAGAAGGTAAGAGAAGAAAACATGAATCCAATGATTGCAGTAACCTTAGACTAGGTGGGGGGACTTTCAAAAATTGGGAAAAAACAGGTTKAAACCCACGACACTTTATTACAGCAACTTTGGGGGGGAAATGTCTCACAATCTTCACTGCATAACAATGTCCCAACAGACATGATGTCATTGCGTCTTAAAGGGTGTTTGAGTTGGAAAATCCTTTCCACAGTGTTTTAAGGGTCTGCTTAAATGATTAATAARGTTTATTTGTGTGATTTATTATCTCAAAGAAAAAAAATTCAGTAAGTATGAAATACATTTGAAAGGGATGACAGTGTTTATTWATGTTATGGGTTTTATATTGCCAGACATTATCAAAATAAATATGCTTACCTGTAAGAGGTAAATGTAGTATTTAGTCAAATTTTATACATCTCTGTATATGTGCCCTGGCAATTTGTGCTAGAAGGAAGAAGCAGGTGGGCAGAAAATCACTGAACTTTGTGTCATGAAATAACACGGRAGTTCACCTGTTTTCCCTGCTCACTAGAGACATACCTATGTGTGATGTATATTTTGCTAAATCCATCCACTAATGCTGTTTAATTGTGTTTATTATTGCACATCTGTGAATATTTATCTAATGGACAATATCAGAATCTCCTCCCAATGGAACTTGTTGAAGTTAAACTCACTCCACAGGCACAGGGAGGGCCAAGTGCTGGGGGTGAGAGCAGCACATGGCTGTTACCAAGATCAACCATGGTCGGCTGTTTCAGCCTTCCAGCTATCCATCTTTGAAATTCCTGTTTCCCATGTGTAGTGTCAACCTGAAGGCAAAATTATAGTTTCAACAAAATCCTTCTGAACCAGAGTCCTACTTCTCGTCTTAAAAATACAAAGAAAGACTGCCTTTAAGAAGACAGCCAAGAAGCTGCCTTTATTTCCAGTGGAAGTTTTTCTGACGGGGGAGTTTTCAGTGGCAAAATGGATTTGCTCAAGCACAGCTCATTTTGTAGTTTTTTGAATCACAGGAAAATAATTTAGATTATTACAAATGAGGAGACTTAGAACATTCTCCTACACCCACTGTGTGATGACTCCTTACTGCTTTTTCTCATTAACTCTCTGAAGGTCCCACAGATATTCTTGTACTCCTTTCAAACMCTGGCTGGTCCCTGCCACCAGCCCAAAGGGCTCTGCAGAGCCATGGTCCTCAATTGTCAGTGGCTAAGGAGTGCCCAAGCATCTCCATGGCTTCTGCCCCTGTGCAGAGTAGTTCCTACAAAGAAAAGTTGCCAGAGAAGCAAAGCCTCTAAAAGAGTCTGAATTTCTTTATCTGKAATTATTCACTTGCAAAATTTTCAASTTCTATCCCTYRGGTACAAATATTGAGCAGACAGTCRTCTGTGTCCTRGGAGGGCTGTGGTCCTCYCCTGCTGCCCTGGAACTCCCCCTRCCCCACACTGAGACCCCTGCTCATATTGCCAGCAGTGCAATTYTGGCACCTCCTGGCATTTCTAACCTTTATTAAAATAAACCCAAATGGAAATTGCATTCTGCCCCCTCTGGGGTTTCCATGGAGCAGATCTAATTATCTTTCTTTAATAGCACTAATTGGCGGCCTCGTAGCCCTGGCCCTTCAGTCCACTCCTCTGCACTCCCTTTATCCCTTGCACTGCCCTGGCCTCTCTGGCTGGATGGGATTTAAACATGGTCTGATGGTTTGTGAAACCACTTTGACTTCTTGCCCTCAATTCGCTCGTGCTACCTGAGCTCCCCGACCTGTTGACAGAGGAGCTTTCCTTTGTCTTTGCAAATTGACACAGCTGCACACTTCGCAAATAAACTCAGATGTTGAGCTTTGGGCTGAATGGACCCTCCAGATTAGCACAGGGAGAATCAGCTTTAAAAACGCTAAGCTGGAGCCAACAGCAGGAGAATGGAGTGAAGCTCTTTATCAGRATTCACTGCCATAGAAAGGGGCTCCCTGCTCTTGCAGCGATATTTACTTCCCTTTGGGGAGGACATTCCTGGAGCCGACAGCTCACCCTGACCCTGTACCCGGAGTTAATTAGCCAACTGTATAATAGGGGGATTCGCCCGGAGATTACACGAGGTGATCTCTCACCGCACACAATGTTTGCTGAGTGGTTTGGGGCTCTTGGCAAGCACAAAAGCCCAAATGCAAGCAGGAGAAAATCTGGCATGGGGGGGTTGCTGCCACAGACCTCGGCAGGGCAGGGGAAGAGGCTKCGTCCTGCTGGACCCCTGCTCTCCCAGGGTCCCACTCCCCCATCCCCATTGCATTTGTGGATGCAAGGCTCTTTTTGCAAATGGCTTGAAAAGTTGTCCATAGAGATGAACTTGCCAAAACTGGATCAAAACTGGTWGGAAAGACAGGTGGTGGTCACTTCTGCCTTGCAATAGAGCCAGGGTGGGAACAGGGAGAAAGTGGCTGTCCAGGGAAGCCATCTGCTGCCCTGCCTTGTCCGGAGGCAAGGGGATGAGATCGGCATTGGAGGCAATTAACACTGAACAACTTGTTGATGATTTTATAGCAGGTTAAAGAAAATGCCTCAAATAAAACTACGGGAGACCTTCTATAACTCTACATGGCTATAAATATGTATTAACTTAATTACTATCAGCAATTACAGCTCAGTTTGGGAACAGTTAAAGTGGGTGCACACAAAAAGGGATTATTATCCTTAGAAAATGAGTGTGAAGATAAAAGGGATTTAATTCACATTAGCTAATGAGGAGAGGCAGGGCTGCAGAAGCAGCTTGCCCCCCTCTGCTTCACTGTGCTTGCAAAGGGGACAGGGAGCAGCCAGGCTGCACATCCCAGGGCAAGCGAGGGCCACGTACGTGCCTGGTGAGCTGAAGGGGTGGCACTTCCAGCTGGGTGGAAGGGAAATCCCTGGCACCAAGTGARCTGCCAGCCCTCCACAGGGGCACAKGCCCACTGCAGCCACACCTCGTGCTCATCTACTGCATCCTCAGCCGCTTCAGGGGTCTCAGGAGCAGCACATGTCACCCACCCACTCTGCTCCTGGATGCCACTTCCCTCATTTTCTCCCTGGGTCTAACAGCATGCATTGCTTACAGCTGCAGGAGCTGGTAGGGCTTGTTCAGGATGGAAGGTGTGTATTTCACAGGCGTCACATTTTCCCCAGAAGTGCCTAAGCTGACCCCAGGAAGAGCTAGAAAATAATTTCTACTTGGACTGAGTATGTGTCTCTCCTTTTCCTGGCTTATTACAGTGGATTCTGACCCTATTCCTAAAAGATAAATGTCTGATTTCCTGTTAAACGCGCCCAGATTCCCTTTCCTGGTTTTGAGTCTTGTTATAACATTCCCTACTAAATGGAATATTCTTCTATTTCTTCTTCGCATCATCACTTTTACAAGTTTAACCACCTGCTCATTTTTCCATGCAAMATTGGTTGAGCTCTGCAAGCTCCAGAAAGCTCTTTTTTTTCCTACAAGTAATTTTTGTGACTCTCTTGGCACTTGCCAACATTTCAGCACTCTTTTGCAGTGTGAACACCAGACGCTGATAAGCTCCTTCCTGTGACAGTGTCCCAGGACCTCCTTGGTGTTTAGTCACAGRGTAACACTCTGCTGGAGCCAAATCCTCCTGAGAACCAGAGAGTTCTCAGTCCTCACCCKGAGCCCTTCATCACTTGCTGGTCCCCTCTCCCTGCCTCAGCACATCTCCAGTGCAATTAACATTGTCTTAAACATTCATCCCTCACTCTCACTGGCATGCTTGAAAGTTGAATTCTCAATTAACTATTAACTCGTGTTTAAAAGCCAGGAGTTAATCTAAAGAACTGGAATATTTTGCCGTCTGCATCTGTCTCTGGTGAGCAGTTTCTCTGTAACCAAGTCGGGGTTGGTGGTGGTTGTGGGTGATGCACGGAGCATTTTCCAGGGTGCATCTCCCAGCYCTGCCCAGCTCACTGCCTTTGGCACACACAGCTCCTGCTCCACAGCCCAGACCTGCATTTCAGACCCCTCGGGGTGCATTGCTGGGGTCTCCGGGGCACCCTGGGCTCATGCTGAAACTGCTTCTGCTCTTTGAAGATGCAAAGTGCCCTTACAATCCCAGCCTTTGAGACTGGGGAACAGAGCTGGGAACCTGGTGAGATGAAGCTGCTTTGTGATGCCAGTGCTTTTGTCATGCACCGAGGCTGCCAATACAATGTCCCTTATCAAGTGCTTAGCCCAACCTCCCAGTTTGGGGCCAGAAGACAGAGAAGCTGCCTCCAAAAGCGCAGGGAGGTGGGGGACACAGCTAACAGACTGTCCTGGAGCCCTGAAAAATGGAAACTGGGCGAGTTTCAAGGATGGGAAAAGGACAATGAATGTCTGGATTGTGCTGGACTATCYTGACTTCTAAACTTGGGCATAGATCACCGCTTCAGGCTGCTGCCTGAGYATAGGTGCTGCTCTTCCTGGTTGCCACCCCAGGACCTGCCCTTTCTGAGGTACCCATCCAGCTGACACTCAGCTGGGAGCCCCAAGACCAGCTGAGCACCCAGAGACCAGTGAGTCATGGACAGGAACAYGGCAAACTGGGATGCTCCAGTGTGAGCAGGGATGTTCTTTTACTGCCTTACAAAGCACATTTGGAATATGACTTTRCACATAGCGTGCTTTTGCTCGCTGCTCCACACCTTCAACCCCGAGCTCAGTTCACCTGTRTTCAGCATGCTTTCATTGTTAATTWTGCCTGCAAATGACAACCTCTCCCAAAGGCTGCCACCATCCTGGCTAAGAGGCTTGTCTCAGGAGGAGCCTGGATCTGGGCTCTGGAATGACATTTGGAGCAGTAGCAACGTTTGAACACAATGGTATTTCCTTCTGAGGAAAAAAAAAAAGACCCTTCAGCTTGTTTTCTCTCCCCCACGCCCCCCTTCTGGAGGAGATATTGCCAAGGCTCACAGATGGGATCGTTTACAGTTTCCTTTTGAGCTGCCTTGGCCCTTTCAGGTTTTGTTTATTCGAGCTGAGCTGTCAAACAGGGGAGGGTGGGTTGGGGAAGGCCTCCCTTCCATATTCTGATTTGGATTGGGGTTGCTCAAATTCCCCATCTGACAGAAGATGATTGATGAGAACGATGCTGGCTGTAAACCTGGGAGGCTTTGGAGATCRGGCAGCTCTGCTCTTTGCGGGGCCTTAAATCCCAGTTGTCAGAGCAATGTGGGGAATGGCATCCCAAGGTAATTACAAACCAACAACAGGAAAAGCCACTGGCAATGGCAGGCACTCCAGTATTGCCATGGAATGGCTGGAGAGGCAGTTGGGGTTTTTTTGGTTTACTTTGCTTGTTAAAACACGCAAACACATGGTCTTGAGCTGAAGTCAGAATATGCTTACAAAAAGCAGGGTCTAGAGAGGATAGGGGGAGACAAGACACAGCAAAAAAATTGCCTGGAATGTTTCTGTAAAAGCTGGGGAGCACCCAGAGAGGAGGAAGTCATTGCTACATGCAAAATCTTTGGCAATTATCCTGGAGGCAATGGGATAAATACACACTTGAGAGCATGAAACCAGCTGGGACCATGCTGGTCCACCCTGATGGTCAGAGCTTCCCACAGCCTCCTCTCCTGCAAGCGGCTCTCACTGCACAAGTGGCAGCCTCAGTTTCTCCAAACCAAGTCTTGGAGGGAAAGGAGATGGATGAGAAGATCCCTGTTTGACTCATCAGCCCAGGAGGAAAAGATGGGACGCACAGGATGCCATCACATGTGAATCAGAATGGTGGCCCTGCCCCAAGTGCATGACTTGATCAGCAAAGCTCTTCAGGGCACAGGTACAGGGAAGCTGGACTTAAGGGTGGTCTGGCACATATGCTAGCAATAGTTTCAGCAAAAAAAAGGTTTGTCAGCATCTTTTATTGCTCCTGATTCAGGCCGGTCAGTGCTGCTGAGGCGAGGTACGAGGGCTGTATGGGATGGGGATGCCCATGCCCAGGCTGGCAGCTCCTACACTGGGCACTGGGCCACCAGTTTCTTCTTTCCAAACAGGATGGTGGGTATGGACTGGCAGCAATTTTCATTGCTGCTGCTGAACAGACATGTCCTRGTGTCAGACTTGCTGGATTACAGAGTGTGTGACCTGGGTTATGTCTCCAAAGCTGTAAGCACCGGAAGCCTTTGGACTGGAAGTTTAAAAAAGCCAGAAGAGCTGAGCTGGAAACTCAGGGCAAAGCCCTAAACTAGATGCACTTAAGAGTAGCTGCTCCAGTTAGACTGGCTGACTCTGCAGGGCTGGGATGGGATGGGACGGGATGGAGGGGATTTCCCCTCCCTTCCCCTGCACTGCTGGTTTAAATCCAACCACAACTGAGCAGTAAATAAGAGTTACCACCCAGCAGCTGCTGGATGACCTGTGTGCAGTGAGTCACTGAGCTCTGGCCACACAGCCCTGCAGACATCAGCAGCAGAGGACTGGCCTGAAAGGTGCATTTTCTTTGGGAATGTGCTCTCATTTGGGTGAGCCCAGCAGCTCTCCCTGCCAAGATGCATGAGCCCAGTGGCAGCACAGCACCAGTGGGACTGTGTAACTGGAATAGCCATGGTTAGAGGGGAGCTGGTGCTTGTAACTCTGCTGAGCGATCTGTGCTCAGCAGAACGGAGTCGTGGTGCTGGGGCTGGTCAGGCTGAGCCTGTAGCAGCTCGGGCACATTCATAACTGCCTTGGTGGCATTGGGTTACTCATGTGGGGCAGGGTAAATGTTTGAATACAGGGAGGATGCTAAATATCTGACAGTTCTCCAGTGTCTCACAGACCTGACAAACAGAGGGGGATTTGAGCAGATGTCTGAAGGCCAGAGCAGACTTTTTATAAGAATTTCCTCTCCCGGGTAGATAGGACAAAAAGGGGGTAAAACCAAGCAAAAACACATGGCTGCTTTTTTATCACTTACATTCAGGAGAGCTGAGCCATACACACCTCCCACTGTGATGGGACTGCACAAACACGAGGACACTCAGGTTCTGCCCCAGAGTTTCCAATCYAAGATAAGGAATTTAAAAAACAAAACAAAACAAAACCAGCTTGGAGGAGTAGCAGCTTTTCAATCTCTCCATAGATCTCCATCTGGTAAAAGAAGTGTAGACAGGGGCTTGTTCTCTCCACATCAGCTGCACAGCAAGAGCAGCTTAGATGAACTCTCCTGGCTGGTAATAAAATGATTTTACATATGTAGGAAGCAGGATGTGCAAAGCCCAGGAGTCTGATCTTGTTTCTGAGATCAAACAGAGTCTTATTGTACAGGGGTGTGGAGCTGATGTAACTGTCTAGTGTGCCGGACACAATCGCCCTGGTTACGCAGCTGGACCGGAATAAAGCAAGTCTGTATCTGAACTCATTAATTTTTACAACCAACTAAACCACTCTGCCTTTTTCTTTGGCCTTTTTGGTGGCAGAGGGCTGCTGTGCTACAGCAGAGGGGGTCCCCAGCCATCAGCCCTTCCCCTGCAGTGCGGCAGGTCGGGGCTGGCATGGTGGGGAGCAGCCAAATCCCTGCGACCCCCCCCAGCCCAGCCATCCACTGGATCTCTGGGGATGCTCAGCCAGCTGCACGGGTCCGTTTCTGAGACAGGCCAGGAGCTGCRGGGATTAGGGATGAAAATACAGGCTTAACGTGAGCAGAGCTSTTGCTCTGTCAGCCACAGGTTATGTCAATGTTTCCATTAGAAACCCCTGGTTGCAAGGTTTACAGCTTGGCTGTGAAAGTGCCCTCCAGGCTGGGCTCTGGCAAGCCAGGCAAACTCACGTTTTTCTGCTGAAATATTCAATGCAGCTGCTCCCACACTCGCACATCGCTTCTCACAGGCAGGAAAACCGAGGGGCTCCTTCAGCAAGCTGTGTGGGCAGCAGGACTTGGCACATTGCCCTGGGAGCCCAGAGAGACCCCTTGAGTGGCCTTGCCTGCCTCGGGGAGGGTGCAGTGTCCCCAGGCAGGCAGGGCAGGGCAAGGCAGGGCAGGGCAGCAGGGCAGGGCTGCCAGGCCAGCACTCCAACCGTGGGATCCTGGGCTCMCAGGTGATGTGGCAATGCAAACAACAAGCTGAATGCACCAAAAGACAAACCAGAGGCACAGCACCAGGGCCAGGGCCGGTGAGCTGCAGCAGGGTGAGGCTGTGGGACTGGGACTCCTGGTTTCTTCTGGCCACCAGACAAGGACCAGGAAGCTGCCTCACCCTCCGCTGCAATAACCATCCCCATGCTCCCATGGTGTGCCTCCCCTGGAGCCTGGCCAAGAGCTGCACATCCTGGTGCAGGTGCCCCATGGACAGCCATGGCCCAGGAATGCCGCCAGCCCAGCGCTTGGCAGGAGGTTTTGATGCAGTGGCTGGAGCCCTGTCAGAAGCTCTCCTGGCCAGTGGCTTGCTGAGCCTGGTTCTCACCCTGGCCTGGCTGCTCCCTGCTGGGGCATGCTGCCTGGCCTCGGGACAAACACAGATCAGGCCTCCTCCCTTCATCCCACCCTGCTGACTCCTGGAAAGCTGCTTTTCACATTGATGCATTTGCCTGTTTTAAAGAGCTGTGAAGAGCATTTGCAGGCTGGGATTTCACTGTGGGCCTGATCTCCCAGGGTGGGCAAGTCTTTCTTCCCTTGCTCTTTCCACCTGGAAAGCAAGAAGAGAGGAGAGAGGCTAGAGGCCAGCACGCTGCTGGGCATGGTGCTGGGCCCCCAAAGGCATGGCACACACATCCCTTGCAGGGGACACATGCACATTCCCTGCCCAGCTGTGAGCGTGCCTGCTTCCACACACAAGTGCTGCAGTTGGGCAGCTCTCTCTGCCCCAGATTCCACATTTCCTTCACCATCCCAAGGGGAGGCAGTGGGAGGGTAGGGAGTACACTCCAGGGGTAAGAGCTGCAGCACCAGCCCGGGGACACAAAAAGAAATAAAAATACTAAGGAATATGTTTCAGCTTTTACCCCCATTATGGCAAATCATCCCCATTTAGACTTACAGTTAACACTGAAGCCTATCATGCATTTCAGTGTGTGGTTCACACACTGAACAACAGCATTTCAGGCTGTTGCACATCCCAGACAGGCAGGAGCAGTGCAGCTGGGGCAGGCAGCGTGGGGGAGAGGGCAGTGAGCAGCTTCTGCTCCTGGTTTGGAAACAGCCTGTGTTMTGGGTTCCCATCCCCAAAATCCCACAGAGAGGGCTCCTCACTGGRGCTCTGCTTGGCTACCCCACCATGTCCAAAACTCTCCAAGCTGCAGGCTCTGCTCACCCAAAAACCAACAGAGAGAGCAAAAAAAAAGGGAAAAAGAAAAAGCCCAACTCCTTGCTGTTTTTCTGCTGCCTTTCCAGTATACTTGAGTTACCATGGTTAGCTTTCCACTGTTCTCCTTGACCCCTGCAGCTTTCCCTTATGAGTTAGTGTCCTGGAATGTCTCTTTACGAGGTGCCTACAGAAGTAAAGCTGACCTGATGCCAGTGCCCCCACACTGAGGACTTTATTAGTTTTTTAATTTTCTGTCTGGGTGCTCTCACTTGCCTCAAACTTTCCACAGCTGCTAGGATTTATTAATGAAGGAGGTTCATTTGTGTCTTGCCTTCCCTTCCCCTTCTCAGTTAATTGGTAGTGTTGCTTTGCCAGTTGCTATTTTTAATGGCCTTTGGGTGTGTTTCAGGAGATTTGGGTGAAGATTTGCTTAGTGCCAGCAAAATCTTCACCCAGATCTCCCAAAACACCCCGAAAAATCCAAGGAGACACATGGGGAGGAGCAACTCTGATGGGACCAACTATCCCCATGGAAACATCAGACGTGGCAAGTGGAGGCCAACCAAGGAGACAGYGCTGGGACCAGGAAAGCTGGAAACAGCTGTGCTGTTGCTGCTGGGATGCAAATACCAAGAATTCGGAGGATAAAATAATTTTGGCTCTTGTAAATGCTTAAAAATGGAGATGGGAGGGTGTCTCTCATGCTGGAGGGGCTTCATGACACTGCGCTGCAGGCTGAGGAGGAGGAAGAGGCTGAGGGGTGATGAAGGACATGCAGAGATGCACCGCATGGGCAGGAGAGGAGGATGAGGAAGGCTGAAGGAGCAGAGAGACCCTGCAGTATAAAACCCCTACAGAGTCAAAAAGATGTGGAGAGGGAGGAGAAGAGAAAGACTTTTAAGGCAAGAGAAAAAAACAGACAAATATTTATTTGTCCATAAAGTAAGTCTCCATAGCAATGAAGCGCTTCACAATAGATTTTCAAAACAAGCCCAGCCACGCAGAGAGRGCTGCTGGAGTGGGATGTGTCACCTGCCTTCCTGGGGGTGATCAGTCTCACTCGAGGGACTGCCAGCCTGGCACAGGGCCATGGGCAGGGGACAGGGAGTGACCATCCCTTGGGAAGCATCGGGCAGCCCAACCCATGCCCTGGGGGTGGCAGTGGGGTTATTTCTGGTGGAAAGGTGTAGGTGGATTTTCAGAGCTGTGTCATGTGTTGGGACATCCCARGGTCTGGCAAATGAGAGATGCATGAGCACAGCCAGGGTTCAGCAGGCAGGGAAACGGGACATGCTGCCCCAACGTGCTGGGAAGACAAAGGAGCTGAGGGGTGGGATCAAAGTCTGGCTGCCACGTAAGGAGCTGGCAATGCCACCCAGACTGGTGGCCACCTCGGGTGGGGAGCATGGRGCTTGTGGGCCCTGTCATACCTGATATGTGGCTCTGGGGCTATGGGGCACATTGAATTGATTACAGAGGAAGCAGCATCTCCTGGGCAGGTGCCAGGAACAGAAATGAATCCATGCTTTAGAGCCAGGGCAAGTCCTGTGTGGACCACACAGGCAGCACATCCCCACCCCGGAAGGAGCAGGGGATTCCCCACRTCATCCCATTTCAGAGGATGGGAGATGCTGACAGGGGCTGGATCCTGAGCTTTGGCTCTGTGGGCAGCCTCCCCCACTGCTCACACCGTGTGAGGCTGCTGCCTGACCCCAAAATATCTCAGCAGCAGCACCAAGCACCTCTCCTGGAGTTMGTGCTTAGACAAATGCCACTGCAAATCATTTGGCTCCAACCAACAGGGACATAAATTCCATTATTTTGATGTCAGCTGCACAATTTGTTCCTGTAACAAGGTGTTTTAACCTCACTTCATATTCATTGTTCTGCTTGCTTTGATTTTACTGTAAATGACTGAATTTGCTTTTGATCTGGTGCCAGTGCTCTATAAATCTTGACACTTGCTGTAAGAAAGGAAAGAGCCCTCCTCACTGTTTGGTTTGCAGGGGGTGGCAGTGAGGGGCGCTGCCAGGTCACCGGGAGGGTCCATGCAAGGATCCTGCGCCACCTGAAGAGAGGTTTGGCTCTGAGCATCCACCTGATTTTCCCAGGCAGGGAAACAGTCTGTAAGAGGGGAAAGGTGGCAGAGAGGAGGAGCTGTGTTTCTTTTAAAACCACGAGCTATGAGCCAGCCTCATTCAGAGATTCACGGCTCCTTTGAGGACCCAGACGGCACTCGGCACTCGGAGCTTGTGAGAAAACCCCAGACCAAGCACAATTTGTGTGGTTTGAGGTTTCATCATGAGCTGCTTTTAAGTGTTTCGGTTCCCAGCACCTCTTCCAGAGTGTGCTGGAGGTGAAAAGGGGCAATAAAACCATCCCCCACAAAACCCACACTTAACTGAACATTTCCAAACCCGGCAGCACTTGGGGGATGGAGCCTTCCATTACTGCCATTGCCCAAATTCCTTCTAACTCCAGCGGCAGTCAGATCAGACTCCTGTTTTCCAGCCGGCAAAGCCTCCTCTGTTTTGTTCCTCATGTGCCTCAGTGTTTGTGCCCAGAGTGCCTGGCAGTGCAGCCTGGTGAATGYTGCAGGTATTGCTTGCAGAACACTGTTCCCTGGAGCCTGCCTGCTCTGGAAGTGCCTGTGCCCAGCAAGGATAGAGATGCCAGCCCTGGCACTCACACCAGGCTGAGAGTCAGGCTTGTGACCAGGGGGAAGCCACAGCCTGGCCACCACCAAACAATTGGCGGAAAGGGGCTGTGACCATAGCCAACACCCTGGGGATGGGGACGGCTGCCCGTGCAGGGGACAGGCCCAGTCCTGCTGCAGCTGCATCCCAGCCAGAGGCCTTTCCCTGGTGCTGCCCAACATGCACGGGCTCCTTCAAAGGGACTTTCCCCAGGTTCCAACAGAGGAGCGTGGGAGCACAGGGAACTGGGGTGATGCACATGAGGTGCACAGTGGCTGGGGTGCATAGTGTGGTGTGGTGTCGCTGTGCCCGGCATGGTGTCACAATGCCCGGTATGGTGCTGAAGTGCCCAGCAAAGTGCCCCATGCCCGGTGCTGTACCCAGTGTGGTGCCCTGTGGCCAGTGAGGTGCCCCGTGCCC
>NW_026624054.1:0-21374 GCF_030028575.1 Malurus melanocephalus
CCGCTCCCGGAGCCGTGCTCACGTGATCCGTGCCGGTGTGGCGGGCGCGGTGGCCGCGGTGGCCCCGGCGGGAATGTCCCGCAAACAGGGGGCCAAGGCCCGGCCCGCCCCTGGCGCCAGGAAAGGCCGGCGGCCCCGGCATACCCCCGCCGGACCGGCGCCGGGCCCCGCTCCGGGAAACACCGGCGGCCTCGCCGGGCAGCTCCGGGCCCTCGGCCTCAAGCTGCGGGAGGTGCCGGGAGATGGGTGAGCGCCACGACGGGTGTCCCCAGCAACCCCGGGGCCGGCGATTCCCTGGACATCCAGCCCTGAGGGCTGGGGGCTTCCTCTTCCCTGGATGATGGGAGCCCGTGTCCCTGGGCCCGAGTGCTTTCATCGCTCCGGGAGTGGGCAGCCCCTGTCCCGGAGCCGAGAATTTTCCTTTCCTGGATGAGTGGGCCCAGTGCTCCGCAGGGGTGAAGATTTCCCTGCTGTACCCCTCAGGGATCTCTGCTCTGCGGTTCTGTAGGGCCTGATGGCTGTGCCAGTCCCAGCCCTGATGCCCAGGGAGCTGAGTGTTCCACTATGCAGCTGAACAGATCATAGGAAAATCCATAAATGTTCTTGTGGAACACTGTCACCCCTTTCTTTTCCATAAGGTGAAAGGGCAGTAGACGTTTCTGCTGAGCAGTTGCTCAGCGGGTCATTGTTTTGTCCTTTGTTGCTTTGTGTCATCTGTCTGGTGTCAGCGTAAGCCAGCTTGGCCCAACAGTTCTGCCATGACTTCATCACTCCAACCCATCTGTTTGAAGCACAGGGAATGAGGGCTCCTTTGCATTCWCATTCTTGCTAAACTGGGCMGAACGAGCCCAGCCCTTTCCCTTCGACCCCATATCCCTTCTAATGCCTCAGACACACCCACTCATCATTTCTCTCTCGGCAGCAACTGCTTGTTCCGGGCCCTGGGGGACCAGCTGGAGGGGCACTCCCGGAACCACCTGCGGCACCGCCAGGAGACCGTGGACTACATGGTGAGACAACGGGAGGACTTYGAGCCCTTCGTGGAGGATGATGTGCCCTTTGACAAACACGGTATGGGCTCTGTGGGACATCCTGGGAGGGCTCAATGTGTCATGGGGTTGCATCTCCTTAGAGCAGCTCCTCACTCACCAGTTCCTCATTCCAGAGTTACCTTGGGGATCCTCTCTAGGTCTTAGAAGCAATTTATAGAAGTGTCACATTTGCTCCTGTTGTGATGCTGTGGAAAGGTGAGCTGTTAAATCCGCATTGAATTTGTCCTGGAAGTTKTTTAAATTTAGGAGAAACTTGGAGAAGAAAAGAGACACAATAAAGGCAAGGAGTGAAAATTAGGTGTTTTCAAAAGGAACTTAAGGAAAATTGTCTAGTTCAGTTGTCCTTTAATACTGGTGGGTATTTGGCTGTTTTGGTGAGTGCCTGATTTCTCTGGGTTTCTTTCTCCTTGGCACTTACTATTTCTTACTGGGAACCCAGGGGAAGATCCAAAGCAGAGGTAAATACAGGCTTGGGTATGCCATGTGCAGATAATGAATGAAAGTGGTTTGGTCACTTAGCATGTGGCACTCCTGAGCTAACAGAGCCAGTAACCTTGCTTACTGTAGGGGTGCCATGCCCTTTTTTTTAGATTTCTGTGTTCATTTAGATGCTTTAACTTCTGTTGCTGCCAAATTCTTGCCTCAGCACTCACTGTTTCACATGCGGGAATTCCCTTCCAGAATTTGTAGGGCTCGTGTTGAAATCTCACCCCTTGGTATCCCTCCAGTGCTTTTGGAGGTGTCAGATATCAGGTTTCAACTCTTGTGAATGTTTTTTTCCTTTAGTTGCCAATTTGGCCAAGCCTGGTACTTTTGCTGGCAATGATGCTATCGTGGCCTTTGCAAGGAACAATCAAATTAATGTGGTTATTCATCAACTCAACGCTCCACTGTGGCAGGTGAGAAACAAAGCTTCTATGTTTTGGCCTAATTTTTACCTGATGGGTACAAATAGTGTGGAAAATTCCTGATTTATTGAAAAAAAAAGCAATATCTGCAGTGAGCAGGGCATGGTGCAGAGCTGTGCTTGGTTTTTGAAGAGGGGGAACACTCCAGAGTTTGGCTAGGAGGARAGGGAATGAAAGCAAGCAGTGAATGCATGGAAGATGGGTGTGTAGGGACAGAGCAGCATGTTTTAGTTGGGTTTTAAGCTATGAGTTTCAGTGCCATCTCAGTCTCCTGAAGATCAGAGAGCTCACTGACCATGGRACCCCCARGTCCTTCCCCMCAGAGCTGCTCCAGCAGCTCAYCCCCAGCCTGTGCTGGTTGTTCCTCCCCAGGAGCAGGACCTGCATTTGCCCTTGTTGAACTTCAGACAGTTCTTCYCTGCCCATCTCTCCAACCTGGAGAGTCCTTCTGAAGGGCTGAATCTCCTGGATTCCCCTGGAATTGGAGCCAGGCTCAAGGAAAGCTGTACAATAAGGTTCAGGGAGATGGAAATAAAGGTACAGCAGGGCATGCAGTGTGGTGGAGTGAAGCTCCATCAGTTCTGCATGGGATGTGGAATGCCAGAGTTTCTGACAGATGGAGAAAYGAGGTTTTAAAAGGAGTTTTAAAACCTTGAAATGGTGTTTAATCAGCTTCTGGAAAGGACTGTGTGCTATGGTTTCCTCTGACAGAAGGGCACTGAAACAAGTAATAATCAGGTCCCTGGTTTTTTCTTTTCTGTTGTTTTTCCATGGCAAGGGCACACTGGAATGGGTCCATGCTCASTCTGTCTGGTCATTGAGCAAGTGAGAACCTGTATTCAGGTCAGGATTGTTTCTGGCCCCTGTTTACACACAAAACCAATGAAGTATGTAGCTTAAACAGGGCAATAAAGATAAAAACCAGATGAAAGCTGTCAGTGAYGTCTTAAATACGTTTAAAACAGCATCAAGTGGATTCCTGAACTCAAACAAGTTTGAACTCTTGATTTACAGGCAGCCATGGGCAGTGGGACAGGTGGGTGAAGTACATGTGCAGAGGCAGTGACCCTGCAGGGGAAGTCACAGGGGTGGTTTTCATATGTTGTTCCTCAGTGTTATAATTTACTGAGCTTTTGATGTTCTTTTAAAAACCTTGGTTCTTTAACTCCTTTCATTGACAACATTAGGGTGTCAATACAGAGTTTTTGATAAGGTTCTGTCTTGCCTGAGCAAAGTGTGGTTAGTGAAGGGTTGGCTCAGGCCCTGTGAGTAAAGAGAACTGGGAGTAACTGTAACCTCATGAAAAGCTCTTTGCAGGTGGACATCTCTACATGGAATTTTTAAGACTCTGAACACCCTTATTTTTTGATAGTGACTGTAAATCATAGAATTKTTAAGGTTGGAAAAGAYCTTCYRGGTCATGGAGCTGYAGACACAAGTTAGCTGAGATATGCAGGTTATTTTTCTGGCTTTTTGGATAACAAGTTGGCTTTTTTTCTTCTGTTTTTAATCTGGAGCTCTTATTCGCCAGTTTCAGTGTATTCATAGAACCAGAGAATCCCAGATGGTTTGGAAGGACCTTAAAGCTCATCCAGTACCATACCCTGCCATGGCAGGGACACCTTCCACTGTCCCAGGGTGCTCCAAGCCCCATCCAGCCTGGCCTTGAACACTTTCAGGGATCCAGGGGCAGCCACAGCTTCTCTGGGCACCCTGTGCCAGGGCCTCCCCACCCTCTCAGGGAACAATTCCTTCCCAATATCCTATCCATCCCTGCCCTCTGTCATTGGGAAGCCATTTCCCCTTGTCCTGTTACTCCAGGACCTTGTCCATCTCTCTCTCCATAGTTCCTGTCAGCTCTTTCAGGCACTGGAAGGTCACAATTAGGTTATCCTGGAGCCTTCTTTTCTCCAAACTGAACAATCCCAGTTCTCCCAGCCTTTCCTCATAGGAAAGCTGCTCCATCCCTGTAAATCAATGCAGTTGCTTCCTCTGGCCCACTCCAGAGTGGAAAGAGGCTTCTCTAATGAGACCTAAGTTGGCTAATTTTCAGAACAATCTTTCAGGAGCTTTGGGCTTTTTTAGATGCTTATTGAAGCTCTAGCAGAGGAGAAATGTTTAAAATAAATCCTACCAAGTTTCCAGCATTTGAATAATTTAATAGGATAAAAAGCAGGAGTTAAGTATAACCAAGTGTTGAGTTGGAACCTAAAGGTGAGGAAGTGTAAAATAGATGGATAGAGAATTAGTTKTTGGAAAACCTGGAGTCATTAGTGCAGCCCAGAGCAAGGACATGGCTGAAGGGTGACTTGGTGTGTGGTCTGGGAGCTGAGATAAGGCAACTCACAGACGTAAAAGGGTTGGGAAACTCTGGAGCCCTAAAGCAAGGAGTTCTGGTCCTTTGCCTGCTGACGTCTGCTCCAGGAGAGCTGCTGAGTCTTTGAACTTGGGCTGGCAGGTCAGGCCAGGCTGGTCTGCAAGTGCACTGGGATTTTCTGCATTCCTGGCAGGAGCTGGAATGCTGTGTAGCTCTTATCTAATAGTTTGAGCCGGTGATAATTGGGGTAGGAACTATTCTCTCATCAGCATAGATGATACTCAGAGCAGGAATTTTCTGTGGAAACTGCTGTAACTTGGTGCTGACAAAGCAAAGGAGCATTTGGTTGTGAATGGTGCTCCTGAATGGAGTTAATATATTTAATTGAATGGAGTTAATACATTTTCATGGATTGGCTTTCTTTTAAAAACAAAACACAGCCACTTGGAATGCTGTTAAAACAGCATCTGTCCCAGCTGCAGATCAAAACTTACCCTGAGTGACTGTTTGCACTGTTCCTGTCACTTGAATGGCCTCTCTCCCCTCATATTTGAGGGTAAAATGACTTGGTACATTCCCTGGGAGCTATTGCTGAAGTTGGAACTGGGAAGATGATCAGAAAACTGATAGCTCCTGTGGAAAGTTCAGGAAATAGTTCTGAGCTTTCCACAAAAATATTTCCATCCCACATTTTGTTTGTTCTGATGTAACTGCGCAGTGTTTTACATCTGGCTTCCAAACCTCCTAATTCTCTTCCTGTTTAAAGTGCTCCAGTCACCACGGGCTCGCTTCCTTCACAGGGTTTGCCATCGCTGCAAAAAAAAAAAAGAGGATTCTTTGAAAAATCCAATGTGAAGTCAGTTTGAAGTGCTCATTTGCAGTTTGTGTTCCTGTTTAAAATGCTCCAGCCACCACGGGCTCGCTTCCTTCGCAGGGTTTGCCATCACTGAAAAAAAAAAAAAAAAAAGCGAATACTTTGAAAAATCCAATGTGAAGTCAGTTTGAAGTGCTGATTTGCAGTTTGTTTCCTTTGTTGAGATCCGGGGCACGGACAGGAGTGACAGCAGGGAGCTGCACATCGCTTATCGTTACGGGGAGCACTACGACAGCGTCAGGAGGCTCAACGACGACTCGGAGGCRCCGGCCTATCTGCGCATGGAGGTGGGTTGTGACACAAGGAGCTGCCTCTGGGTGACTGGCAGAGCTGGTGAATGCTGCCTGTGCATTTCCATTCTCATTCAACACGCAGGGAAGAGCTGGGTCCCTGTCATGCTGGGATAGCAAAGCCCTGAGGTCGTTGTAGCTCATCCTTCCGGCTCTCCTGGGAAGGGATTTCAGCCTCTGGGCTGGAAATCAGTCCAAAGCTGATGCTGTGATGTGGGCTGTCTGGAAGCAACCTCATCTAAATGACATAATCATTGCACTTYAAATGGAAAAACAAAGGGAAGGGAGGAAAGATCTGGAAATGCAACAGCTGGATGCAGTTGTCCTCTTCATACCTCCCTTTTTGATGTTGGGAAGTAACTGTGCTGTGCTTGAGGTTCTCTGCACACAGCTGAGGTGTGGTATTGTACAAAAAAATAATCCATTTAAAAGCTGGTTTATTTGCATTCATGATGTTGTAGTACACTGCAGCTTGTTCAGTAGTGCAGGAGATGTGGGAAACTCATTGATGGTGGAACTTAGAGTTTCCAGGATGCTTTTGACACAGGATGTTCATGCTGTGAAAAGTGTACAGTAATTATAATTATGTTAATTAGGATGTCAGATTTTTTTCTTTATTGCTGGGCTTTGCTTTTCTTCAGATGCTTTGCAAGAACGATTCAAATAAGGCAGAGGAAGTGAAGCCACAGAAGGATGACTCTGAAGATGAGACTGAAGTGGAGGTGGAAGATGCTGTACAAAAAGTGTGCAATGCAACTGGGTGCTCAGTAAGTACCGAGGAGCCTTTCTGTCCTTAATGTTCAAACCTCCTTAACACATGAAAGTAGTTCTGGGAAAAATTCTAAAAACCACTTGTCTTGGGCAATTTGAGTAGCACAGCAGTAAATCAGGGTGCATCTCATCCTACAATCAACCYTTAAATGCAGGTGAAATGTCTCCTTTCTGTGGATGCCTAATAATTTTGGAAGGTTTGTCTTGCAGCTCTCATAAAATTCACTTGGAAACAAATCCTGTAAGTTCTGATATCCTTTGGGGAGATTGAACATCCCAGATAATGGATAGTCKGTGGCTCTTGGCTCTTGGCACTGTGGAGGTGCCTAGAACAGAAAGGGCCAAGAGGGCTGAAACAGCCTATTCCTTTTTCCTGATATCATCAGGAATTTAAGGTTTTCCCTCCTCACCTTTTCAGAAATGAAGAACAGACTGATTAAATGATCATAAAAACAACAGCCCCCTCTAAGTGGTGCAAGTGTTGTTGAGTGAATGTAGGTCAGAGATTTGAACTTCTTCAGTGTTCTCCTTCCCCTCTTGTGGACAGGACATTGATTTAGTGAGCCACGTTCTGGAAGTGGAGGACTACGATGTGGAATCTGCAATATTTGCCATCTTGCAAGTGAAGGAAGAAGAAGGAATAAGTGAGTRCATAGAGTTTGTCACCTGGGGCTTTGGGTGAATGTGGCACTGGGGACAGCAGCAGGACAGGTGGGGGTTCTGTGCTGCCACCTCTGCCCTCTGTGCTCAGGAAGGTTGGTGAGGGCAGCTTCAATCCAGCTTCCAAAAAACCCGKGATTTCTGGGGGAAGGAACTGGCAGACAGTGCAGCAGCTCCTGGGTGGAACATGTCTGAGGCAAACCTCTGCTGTTGGCAGGTACCGAGGAGCAGCAGGAGCCCCTGGGCAGGGATCACAATTCCTGTAGTGGAACACTGTGGAAGGAGGATGGAACTGGTTCAAGAATCTTTGGAAATCAGAGCTTGCATCAAGGTGCAACAGAAAACGCCAAGGGACAGGCTGGATCCAGGGAGGAGAGCCGAGCCAGCAGGAACCCAAAGGTGTGTGAGGGCTTTGGCATCAGTGTGAGACCCTTCAGTGATTGGGGGACACCTTAGGATTGCTTACTCAGCAACTCTRTTCAGTTACAAAAAGCTGCTGCTCRCTGCATTTTGTCACTGCTGCAGCTGTGACTTCCCTGCCACAAACATTTYCTGGTGACATCTGGCACTCTTCCCAAAACGACTCGGAATCAAGTCCTGATCAATAATTAGGAATGTCCTCTGGCAGCTGCCTCGATATCTGCTTGTCTCCTTTATTGCTTTTCCCCAGCTGAGCAGAACAGGTGTGGTTTGAACTCAGTGTTTTCATCCTTCCCTTTCAGGTAGCCAAGAAACAAAGGAAGGAGCAGCAGCGGCTGGAGAAGAAGAAGCGKCAGGAGGAGAGGCACCGGCAGAAGGTCCTGGCCACCAAGAGGGACTGTGCAGACAGCAGGACAGAGACAGAGMCAGCCAACCATGTCACCCTGGTGAAAGCCATGGCAGCCCTAAACATATGACTCAGTGCTCTGCTGAGAAAAGCAAATAAAACATGAAGACAAAATTCCCCCAGGAGAATTTCCAGGCAACCATGGTTATCTTAAAACCCATCTCTGCCAGGATGCCCAAGCACAAGAGAACTTCCTCTTCCTTAGGTTGTGGGGAGGACAATTGCTCATTGATTCTGCATCAACCTGTGATGAGAAGAGTTGTTTGAACTTAACAGGAAATAGAGACTTGGGTCTGTTAATCTTGGAGTTAGATGAAGGTGAGAACACATAATGGTGTCAGATTTGTTTTGACATCTCTTGATGTGCCTGGTTTTTGTTTTGTTTGTTTGCTTGTTTTTGTTTTTGGTTTTTTTTGTTATGCTTGGAGTAGCTTTATTTTACCTTGCTGTCAGGGAAAGCTTACCAAATCTCAGCTCAGGAATATCTCTGGTGGGTCTTTTTCTATCTAAATTTATATAAAGAAAGGGAAGAGAGTCCCAGAATCCTTTCCAATGCAAAGTGTGTCAGCCAGCTCTGTCTCACACATGACATTCCTCTTTTCTTTGCCATGCAGAAATGCAGTGACAAATTCTAATCTCACTAGAACTGCTGATATTGCACTGGGCTGGTTCAGAAGTGATTAATACATRGAGGGAGATTGGGTTGCTGCATCCATGGGGTTTGGGATCAGCTGAGACCTGTGGAGTGAAAAATACCCACCCAAAACAATAATCCCATAAACTGATGAGACTGCAGAGCCAATTCTTCTGATTTGCTAAAATGTGACAGGAACAGGCAGGAGATTTCTGGTGAGTGTTGTTACTTAGATACCTGGAATCTCATCCCCTTTGCCATATTCCTGAGTTTTTGGGCTTCTCCAGGGCTTTAGTCCAAGCCAGGACCTTGATAGGTGTTAGTCTCCAAATGAAATCAGTAGAGCCAAAGAACCAAGAGTCCTGGGAACAAGCTTCCTAGCAGCAGATCCCTGGGAAACCTGCCTATTTCACTTCATAAATCAAGATTTTTTCCACTGGTTTTTTCATCTTAAATTCCATTTTAGTGAGGTCACCAAGTAGGATGTACATCTTGACTCCTGTGATGTTTTCCACTGTAGAACTGAGAATTTGGAGCGAGGTGAAAGGATTGTGGGACTCAGCCTTTGATTTATGGCTCGCAGTGTTTCAGTTCCACTCAGGTTTTTGGGCTTCAAGCACTAAGCTTGAAGAAAGCACATCTGCACTTACACAGGAGACACCTCATCAGCCAGGGCAGAGGTGAAAGGGATTTTTGAAAAGTAAGGAGTGTTACTCTTGAAAAATTTCTGTGCTTTGAAGTTTAAATCGACATGGAAATATAAATGGTTATTTTACTGAGCTGCCAAGAACTGAGCTGGTACTTTGTGTGCTCTGCTGCTGTTAATTGAAGAATAAAAAGAAGGGAGCTCTCCTGGAAGAACTGGTGGTGTAGAAATTCCTTTTTTCTCCAATATAGTAATTTTTATAGTAGAGGGAAGAGAAAGTGCAGGCTCCTTCAGGGGGTGATGAGTTGTGACAACAGCTTTGGCAAGGCAGTGCAGGTGAATGTGTCACCCATGTCCTGCCCTGTCCTGTATTTTGGTCTGGAAGTCAGGTGTGTTCTGCAGGTTTAAAAAGATAAGATTTTGCAGTTGTGAACTGTGAATAAGAGGTTTGATCTCAATGAATTGGGGTTTTGTGCTCTGGAGCCAGAGCTGATAAGAGATTCGTTGTTGCCTGGAGCCTGAGAGCTGTGAAAGGAGTGTCCTGGAAGCTGAGGAGGGAACTCAGACCTTACCCCATCGTGTGCAGGATGAAAGGGGGGGTCTGCAACCTCAGCACAAAGAGCAGAGGGAGACACTGGCCAGCAACTCATGGCCTCTGATAYCTGGAACCAAACCTGGGGCTGAAAATGCTTTAATTTCTGAGKGTAATATGATTAAAATAAAGTCTTAATGTGCTGGGCCCGTAAATATTGACAAACCACTCAAACTCCCTCTATCTTGCCAGGATAGCTTTGTGCCTGCACAGCCATTCTGTGACCAAAGATATTAAAACTGATTTTGTCTGCTTTAGAGCTTTTCCTGGTGAAATTTCCACCTTCCCCATGTGTATATTTTCTTCCTAGGGAATCTTTGTGCACCATTCTTCASAGAACTCAATTTACATGGTGAATTTGCTTTGTAAACAGGTCGTGGATTTTCCTGGGAGGAGGAAGGGAGGCGAGGAACAAGAGCAGAACAACACATGATTCATAGAGTGTGTTTACTCCTTGGTGGAGCTGCGTACTCCGTAATCTGCGGGCTGAGGATGGACAATGAGCCCTGGATATTCCCTTGGGATTGAGGAGGATGACTGTTATTAGCTGCTGGCTGACAAATTTGAGGGTGTTTTGGCTGGACCAGCAGCAGGGTCACTGTCAGCCTCTCAAGGGCAAAYGTGCAGCTGGAGGATGTAGAAAGCTGCTTTCTCTGCATCTTATCTCCCACCATCATCTTCCCTGGACTTGTTTYCCCAAATCCTGCCCCTGCAGATCAGGAGTTTGGTTGAACTGGAGGTTTTAAGCATTTAGGCAGGTTCTGGCTGACCTCCACAACTTCTGTGTATGGGAAGGGTTTTCTGCCCGTGCTGCTCTGTGTCTCCTGACCCTTGTTCCTTCTTGGGAGCTGCCTTCTGGTTTCTCTCACAGCTTTGCCGTGTCTCTCCATGCCTGCAGAGCTTTGGCAATTGCAGAAGGGGAGGGAAATTTTGCTTGAAGAATGAGCCATAATCCAGTGTTGGATGAAAGGAAAATGGTTTGTGCTGGTGTTGTACTGTGGGATGATTCCTCGGAACATCATGGGTGCARGCACCAGCTTTAGAGGGCAGCACTGGCTCTGTCTCAGCTCCCCCAGAACCCTTAACTGGCCATAGAAAATGAGAATAAATGTGTGGTTTGGAGTTGTAAAAATACCACATTTACTGTAGCAACATGAGGTAGGGGTGTTCCTTGTAATGAAATACTCAACAGAGTCAGGCAGGAGCCCTCAGCACTGAGGTGGAACTCAAAGAAATTACCCTTAAAAACCCTTTGTTTTCAGCAGAAAATGTCTCCAGAGGCTGCAATACAGCCGGAGGTGCCTCTGTCAAGGCCCATGGCTGTGGCACAGCCAGCCCTGCCCTGTTAGAACTAATTAGGGTTAATTTGGGATCATGTGCAGTCCTGGTGAGGGAAGAGGTGGCTGCATGGAGCTGCAGCCTGAGGGGACRTGTCTGTCTGCAAGAAAGAGCCACCCAAACCTCTGAGACCCCAGCAAGGAACTCCTCTCTGCCTTCAGTGGGTGTTAATTGTTTAAACTCTCATTAGGAGTGGGATGAAGGCTGAGCTCCTGGAGGGAAGCTGGGCTTGGAGCCTGCAGCACCTTGCTGTTTCTGTGGTCATTTTTTTTCTCTGGAGAGCTCTGAAGATTTACTGCTTGGCTGCTAAAATGTCACTTCTGGTCATTTTTAAAGAAAATACACRTGCAGGAAGGAATATTTTCTTTTAAAAATCAGCCCTCAACCTTTGTCCTGTTTCCTATCCCTTCCACCAATGATTCCCAAATAACAACACTGGCCACAGTTTACAAATTTCTTTTAAAAATACCTCTTTATTTGCACGGTTTCCCTCATTTTTATGAATTRTTTAACCACAGGGAGCAGGTTTTCCCTGTGCCAAGGCTGTGGGGAAAGGTGCTGGACACTTTTTCAGTGCCACAGCGCTGTGCCATGTCMAGGGAAGGCAGAACCCTTCCAGCTGCAGTGGTTTCTGTCAGGTTTGGAGCCCCAGCCTGGCAGGAGTGTTCAGCAGCGAGGAGTAGAGCCCTTGCATTTGGATTTGGGGTAATTGTCGTAGGATTTGCGGTAGGTCCCGATGACCCTCTTGAAACACTCGACTGCCGCCTTGTCGCACGCACAAATCCTCCTTTCACAGGAACTCCCGGCTCCTGGAAGAAAATTGGGGGGGGATGGAGGCAGGTGAAGGGTGTGAGGGTCAGGGGGTGTTTTCTGGACTGTCCCCACAGCATGTGCAACCCCTCTGTTGAGTTTGGGGTGTCTCAGGTGGTCTCACCTCGGGTGTGGAGCTACCTGGCCCTGGAGGGAGCGTTTAATTCTCTTTCTCTCTGATGTGTCAGTGAATATTTGCCTGGACCACAGGGATGTGCTTTGTTGTGGTCCRTGGAACAGTGAGTTAGCTCTGGGGRAATCRGGGTGGCTGTGCCAGATTCCCCTCCAGGCTGGGAGGGTCACCTCAAACCCTTGGTATTTGGCCTCAGGAAGGACCATGCCCCTGCTCAGAGAAATCCCCAAGCTCTAAACTTAACCATAACCCAGCAGATAGTTATTTCCCTTATTCCTGGCCCTTTTCCTGWATTTCCACCCCGCTTCACTGCATGTGGTTTCCACACCAGGACGGTCTAAAGGGGATCCTGGAAGTCAAGCTCCCCAAGAGTGTGAGTGGTGCTCGGAGCTCTGCCCCTGCCCAGCTCTTACCACAGRTTACTCGGTTTCCTTGGAAGGAGTATTTGTAGACGTCTGATTTGGGYCTGCAGCCGGCAGCAACCAATTTCTTGTAGCAGCAGTCGTGAGCGTGGCAGCACCTGGGGGCACGAGAGCAGGGTTCAGGGCGGGGGACAATTTCCACAACACAGAGGAACATCAACAACTGCAGCTTTCCTGTCAGCTGCTGCTGCTGAGCCCCTTCTGAAGAGGCTTTAAGGACAATTTTCTCATTGCTGCTTCCACTGCCAGGAGCAGGAACAAGATTCCCCGTGCTGTACCCAGGGAGGTGAGGAGGGCTGGGAGCACCTTCCTCAGGTGCCAGCTTACCTGTCAGTGGCATCCACGGGCTGCTTGGATCCCCCCCAGCCGCAGTAGCAGCCGTATCCATTGTAGGCCGTTGGCAATTTCTTGGTCACTTGTGAAATCATCACTGCAAACTGGGCCAAGTTGCCACCAGCGAGGGCCAGTCCTAGGACTGGAGAAGGGGTTTAGGAGCATTGGGAAAAGCAGCCTCCCATCTTTGCACAGCAGAAATGAGCATTTCACCCTCCCCTTCTGTCTGTGGACAGGATCTGGGAGCTTTCCCGGGGGTGGGAGATGGCAGGGGATACTCACAGAAGATGAGCAGCGAGAGGAGCTTCATTCTGGCAGCTCTGGAGTTTGGTGAGCCCAAGGTGCCACCAGTCACAGCTTTTATGGCCGTGTGGGGCCCCTCCTCCGGAGATCCCAGAGCGGGCAAATATTGACAATCCTCCCCATACCGGTCCCGCTGCTGCGCAGGTTTCCTGGCATTGCTGGAGGCTATGGGGTGCCATATCCTGGTGGAACTCCTTGGCAGGGGAGGTTTTGATGGACTGGGATTTGTGGGGCAGCCTGGGGTCRAGTCCATGCATGGCTCTGGGTATCTCAGCATTCCCTGTGCTTTCCTGAGCAAAATGAGAGAATTTGAGCGAGAACACTGAACCACGCAGTGCAAGGTGTCCCTRCYCAGGGCAGGGGGTGGRATGAGGTGAAGGTTTTTCCAACCCAACCCAGGCTGTGATTCCAAGATTCACTTTCTTCCTGGATGGGAGCTTTTTGACGTCTTGGCTAGAAAACACCATTCTGTGTCTGTTTCCATTCTGACTAACCTGGGCAGGGAGAAAATCCACCCAGGCCAAAGCATCCTCCACTTCCAACTTACCAGAGTGGGTGAGATGCAGCTTAGGGGGTGGGAGAAGAAGATCCCATGGTCTCCAGAATGGCTGTGACTGGAGATAGCCCCACTATGAAAACCACCATACATGGCCTCTGCTGAGCTCTTCCTCAGTGCCCCAGTGGCCCCTGCACGTGGGGATGCTCCATCCCTCTCCCTGTGTGTGCTGGTCACTGAGTTTGGCTCTCAAAAGCCTCGTGGCATGAGGTGTGTGATTCACCTGTACTAGAAGCAAAATGAGGCAAGTGGCAGGGAAGAAAAAATGCAAGTGGTGTACGATGGAAGGTGGGGGAAAAAGAGGCTGCTTGTGTCATTTGCTATGAGGGAATCTTTAATTAAATTGGTGCTGCTGGACAATTATTTAGCAGATTCCTCCTGGCAGAGATTGCAGGTGCTCTGGGCTGCTTTTTGGGGAATCCCAGCATGGGCAGGCACTGASCTAGGGGAGGAAATCCCTCCGGGGCTGGTAGGGAAACTGAGGCAGGGAAGAAGGATGCAATTTGTGTGGGAATCAGAGAGATGGTGAGAAAAGGGAACTCGGCTCAGCAAAACTTCTTCCTCCCTCTGGCATGGGGCCTCTGCCTTACCATCTCTCTGGGCTAATTTAAGTGGTCCCCTGGGATGGTGTTGAGTAAATTAGCTAAACCAGGACTTGCCRTAATTCAGGATTTTCCAAGTCCACAATCAGTTTTATCACAGGGAAATAAGGTATATTCTTGTGCATCAAACTGGCTGAGCTCCAGTGAAAGCCTCTCCACCCAACCTGTGGCGTTGTAGCATCCCTTCTCCTAATGGGAAATTAACCCCCCACCCCAAGCCAAATACCTCCTGGCAAGATGTGGATTTTGTTTCAAAGCATGAAAACCACAATTTTGCAGCCCAGTTTACTGCAGTRCTKGGAGGGGGTGCAGTATCTGAGCYAAAACATYCRCACTTGGAGCTCTGCATGARTGSATTTGTACAGCCGGATGTCGAAGCRGGAAAATTCATGGATGGTTAAAGTTCACCCAGAATTTACAAAGGAAGAGTGTGACCCAGTTTCTCCCAGCCTGCAGTCTGTCTGGGATATGCTCTCGGTGAGGATTTGTCCTTGATTTATGCCCTGCAAACAGCAGCTGTGGGGCAAAGGGCTCCATCCTCATCTYTTCCAGGATTCCACATGACTGGAGGAGGAGGAGGGTGGTAGGGCCTGATTCCTGGGTGCAGGAAACATCACAGATTTATGGGCTGTTTCCTGGTACCATTGATTTCAGCTCTGGGGCAGTGCAGGGTGGGAATTCCAGCTGGGGAAATGGTGTTTTGTTGCTGTTTCTGTGGCTTTATTTCATTGCTGAGCCCCCAGAGGGGGTTTGGAGCCCTGAGACCTGCTGGAGTCAACACACCAGCACACAAAACCTGGGGATGCTGAAAAGGGGGGGTGAAGCAGCCACTGCCTGAACCGCCTTTTCCTAAGGGATGTGCTCGGGGTTGTTGCAGAATTGGGCCAAAACATTCTTTTCTGGTGAGCACTCTTGTTTTGCTCAGCACTGGGTGTGAGGCAAGCTCCCGGCCACCCTCTGTCACAGCAGAGATTTGGGGGATCACAGAATATCCCCAGCTGGAAGGGACCCACAAGGATCATCCAAATCCAAGCCCAGCCCTCCCACGGCATCGTGCCTGTCCCCAGCCCTTCCACCAGCCTGCACTTYTCCATCTCTCAGAAAAACTGGGAATTTTCAGAGCCTGAAGGTTTAGAGCTAAGCTGGGGCAGTTCAGGGGTGAGTTGTGTCGCCTCTCAAGTGTCATTTTTTTCTGGGTAYTTCAACAGGAAACCCGAGAGGTGAGGGGTGGTCTCTGGGCTCAGCTGAGTCACGGCACGCCGGGAACCGCTGCTTTGGGCTCTCTGGGTTTATTTTGGAGCAACAGGAGGGGATTTGCGGTGAAGCAGGGAGCGGAGGGAGCGGACAGGCTGTCGAGGGGAGCCATCCCGCCCGTCCCCAGGCCGAGGGGCATGTGTCCTTCCATCCCTCCGCTGTTTTGCTGTGCTGGAACATCGCGTCAGCGCTGCTCCCCCTCCTCCGATCCCGTGACGCGACTTCACCGGAGGGTTGTTGTCCTGGCCTGGAAGCCAAAAAGCCGCGAGGAGCAGACTCGCCAGGGCTGGGAAGCGCTGCTGGCGCCGTCCCTTTCGCGGATCAGCCCGGAGGTGGTTTTGCAAAGGCGATTTTCGCTTCAGCAGCGGCCGGCTCGTCCCCGGCACTTGGCGCGGCGGCGAAGCTGCTGCATCCGGCACAGGCGCGCCGCTCGCTCGCACCTGCAGGCGCCTCGCTGGCACCRCGTCCCCGTCCCTGCGGGGACCCACAGAACCTSAGACCTYCCCCGAGCACCCGGRGCCRAGAAAAAGGGGATGGGTGGTGCGGRAAGCGGCGCCCCGGGCCGCGGGGACAGCACTCACTGCAGGCGGGGATCCCTGGCCGGGCYGCCGAGAGGGACTGAGCGGGTCCCACGGGGCAGCGCCGAGCTGCCAGCCGGGCATAGCAGCAGGCTCGGAGCAGGCAGCACCTGCGGGAGGAGGAGGAGAGCCTGGGCTCATCGGGAATGTGCCACTGGCTGCTTCTGACACGCCTGGTGCAGGCTCTGCATCCCCCGCCCTGGATCACCCACAAGCTGCTCTTCCCAGCCCGTTCCCTCTCCAAGCCTCCGCTCCCCCGCGCAATCCCTGCCCGGCATCCTGGCTCCAGGCCCGCCCCTCTCCGCTGGTGCCATCCCAAGGACCAGGCAGTTGTCACTGGCACCGCCCCACTGAGTCCGGGATGGAATCAGGGATAAACACTGCCTCACTTTCCCTGTTCCCAAAAACCTGATTCCTTCCTGCTGCTGCCAAGCACCTGCTCTGCATTTTGCAAAGCTTCAGGGGGGCTGTTGGGGTTATGCAGAGCCGTGGGGTTACCCCGGGGCCAGCGTTAGCCCTCTGGGGCCAGCGTTAGCCCTCTGGGGCCAGCGTTAGCCCACGGGGGCAGCATTGCCTGTACCGGTCCCTCGAGGTGCCCCGTCCCGAGTAGCATCCATGGGCAGTCAGGTTTCCTACGGTGCTTCCCTCGAGTCCCGGTGTGAACGCGCGCGGGTGCTTCCCGTGAGCTGTGAACACACCTAGAGTGACCAGAAAACGTGATTTTTTTTTCTAAGTTATATGCAGAAATGAGTCCTGGGTAGCTGGGGAGGGAAGAAGGCTTTGCTGGGAGTGTCCCCGAAGCGTGCACGGGAGTTTGGGGATGAGCCTGGCTCCCATCTGTGGGTTGGGGATGCACTTACTGCAGGCAAACAGCATCATCAGCGCCAGCAGGACCTTCATCTTCCTCTCACCGGGGCCTGGGAGGAGAAACAGAGGACAGGCTGAGCCGGACAGTGTGGCCAGTTTGACAGRAGCTCCCTCTGCAATCAGATCAAACCCCGAATCGTGGAGGGAGGAAGGCAACTGTGCCCCCCCGCCTCTGGGTTGCTGTCTCTTGGCCAAGAGCAGGAGGCTTCTGAAGGTGCCCCCACTCCTTCCCAAACCRCTTTGGCACCTCGGGCACCTCTCCAGCCGCGGTCCAGCCTCCCAGCTGTGTTTTCATGTGGAAGCGATTACACTTTTCCTGCAGGCACGGGCCGTTCCTGCCACCTCCTCCCAACAACCCCCCCGGTTTTTCTTTCCACAGCAGCGGGGTGAGGGGGGAGTTGCTCACCAGGGGATCTTCCTCACCGTCAGTCTGTCCTCCCGGGGAGAGCCTGCCCTCCGTGTCCAGCCCGCGAGCTCCAACTGGAAGCTCCAAAAWGCCTCGTCTGTCCCAAACCCACGGAACGCTACGCCCCTTCCCCCCCCGGCCAGGCCCCCTCTCCCCCTGGGCTGCAGCCTCCAGTGACGCAGGGGCCGAGTTCTTGGAAAGTTTTGGGCAGATGTTGATTATTTACCGGGATTTCTCTCCCTGCCCAGCAGCAGCAGCTCTCAGAGGACCGGGGACATTGAACAAGAACATTGTTTATTTTCTCATCGATTTAATTTACGGCAGATCCGGTGTGATCAGCGCAGGCAGGGATGAAGGGCGATCCCGGCGATGACCCGCGCATGTCCCGGCCCCGCATCCCAGCTCCCACCATCAGCACAAGAAGTTGGGATAGTAGCGGTAGCGTTTGCTGTAGCTGCCRGCGTTTCTCCTCAGGCACAGCGCCAGGCTGCGGTCGCACTCACAGGACAAGAAGGAGCAGCGGGRGCCCTTCCCTGCGGGACGAGGGGAGCTCAGGGTCAAGCCCGGCTTTGGGAGGGGTGACACCCCCTTTTCCAGGATCCYACTCACTGCAGGAGGGCCGGCCCTGGCGCCAGCTGTAGCGGTAGGGCTGTTTCTTGGCATCGCAGTGGTAGCTCAGGAGGTTTTTGTAGCAGATGTCGTGCAGCTGGCAGCACCTGCGCAGGAGGTGGAAGCTTTAGGGGATGGAGTTTTCTCTCCCTTACCCCACAGATTTGAAAATATTCAAGGATGTGTGCAGGCAGGGTTTTTTTAGGTGCGTTCTCACCTGTCTGTGGCATCCTTGGGCTGCCCCTTGCCCCCCAGGCCGCAGTAGCAGCCGTAGAAGCCGTAATGCAGAAGAGCATTTTTCCCTGTCACCTCTGAGATTATGTTGTGCAGTTCCAAGAGGCCCCCGTGGACTGGGGACAAGCCTGGAGGGGGGAATTGGGGGGATCACGCTGATTCCCTGCCCCTCCAGCAGCAGCTCCATCCCTGCMGCCCCCGAACTGGCTCCAGGGTGGTGATGTCTTAGAAATTATAATGCAGYGCAAAGGAAATTTATTCCCAGCTTGCTGCAGGAGAGTTGTGGCATGTCTGGGAGAGCTGGTGATGGGGAAAGGGGCAGAAATCACCTGCCTGGCCCTGATTTCAGTGGGTGTAACTGCACAGAGAGCCTCGGGACTGGGAGAGGACACTTACCCCAAGCAAACAGCACAGCAAGGCCAAGGAGAGAGTTCATCCTGCTGACAGCTCTGGGGGAGGAAACCAAACCATTCCCTGTTATATCAACCACTTCTTTCCCTCCTCATCCAGGAGCAGAGACATTCCCTCTCTCCAGGGACAAGGGGAGATGAGGGGGACAAGGATGCGCCCGTCGTTTCAGCACAAAACATCAGGGATGGGAATCAGATTGTGGAGGGGTGGGAAAAAATCAGGGGAGAGAAGAAAAAATTGGAGTGATGATCAGCCCTCGAGGGCTGCAGCCACTGCTCTTCTTCTGGGCTGGGGTCTCAGGCAGCATCTCCTTCAATGCTGCTTTCCCAGCATGGAACTCGCTCCCTGCTTGCATTGTGGTTAAAGGAGGAGAAGGAGGAGAAGGAGGAAAAGGAGGAAAAGCAGGAATAGGAGGAATAGGAGGAATAGGAGGAAAAGCAATCCTGCATCCCCACTTACCTTGGGAAAGCTCTGCTGGCTTGCAGTGCCCTGCAGCCAACTGGGCTTGCTTTATATGGCTGGTGGCCATCTGCCTGGGACTTCTCTGACCCAGACCTGACTGGGCTCTCCTGCGAAGCAGAAGTTGCCATCCTTCCCCATTCTGAGGAATCCCAGAAATCCCCCAAGCCCCAGCTCTGTACCCCACGCGTGGGTGGGTGCTGGGTGGGATGAGGTGGTAAAGCAGCATCACTTCAAGCCCAAGGAGGAAGCAAACACACTCTGCCTGGGTCACAGGTGCCCAAGAACCTTCTCTGCCCTTCCCTCAGAGCCACAGCAGGGGAAAAACGACAGCCATGGTTCAGGCTGGATGTRGATCCAGCAGGTTTGGGGCTTTCAAGGGGGTGTACAGTGGTTCAGGGGGGATTATCAGTTCTTTGGGAAAAGTCTATGGGCAGCACTGAAAGCATCTCTAAATATGCAGYTCCCAGAAACACGAGGCTGGGCAGACATTGGGTAATTATAATAACTCTCACCAAGAAAAAATAGAGAGGCAAAATGAATGTTCTGAGGTGATAAATTACGACTGCCCTTTATTTCGCTCCTTCTGTTTTTTTCCACCCCCTCATTCCACTCTTCTGCAAAAACCATTCAGTCCCTCTAAATTAGCATTTGACTAATTTAAGTGGTCGACGTTTTGAAATCTTCCTTCCTCTGTGGATGATTATTGTTTCACCTTCATTTCCAAGAGTCATGAAGCCCCAGACTGTTTCGGTTTGGGAGGGACATTAAGGAAGGATGGTGACTTGTCTGTATCTTTTGTCTTTTGTGCTGGAAAAACTGTTTTTTATTGCCATCCCCTGCCAAAATTTTCAGCCAAGCCCTGATTCTGGCTCCACTTTGTCTCTGGTGTCACGAGTGATGCTCCCTGGCTGGCATGTGCCTTGTGCTTATCTGAATTGCCCACAGCCCATTAATGCTCCTCGGGCTAATTACTGTCCCATTAATCATCTGGGATCAGTTTATGTACTCATGCTGTTTTCCCCCTTTTAGYGTGTTTGCAATAGAAAATGTGTTTCTATGAAATGCTTTGTATGGAATTGTTCATAGCAGGAAATCAATAGAAAAGAGCAGTTGTGTTGTTCCAAGTAAAACCCTCACGTGCCAGAGGCCAAACATCCCAGAAGATACTGGGGATACTCCTGTGAGCTTCTCCCTTTGCTGAGCTGTGGTTCAGGTTGTCCTGACTCTGGACAAGAGGAACATAAAAATAATGTACCACTTAAAAATCATTGTGATGTGAAGCCTCTTTCTGTATTCCTGTGTTCCTATTTCCTATTTTGTTGGTGTTCCTCACAAAGCTGTTTGGATGTGCCTTCTGAGCTAGGAATTAGAAATTCCCAGAATCGCAGAATCCCAGACTGGTTTGGGTTGGAAAGGATCTTAAAGCTCATCCAGTGCCATTGGCAGGGACACTTTCCACTGTGCCAGGGTGCTCCAAACCCCATCCAGCCTGGCCTTGGACACTGCCAGGGATCCAGGGGCAGCCACAGCTTTTCTGGGCAACCTCTTCCCTGGATTTATTGCCCCACATTGGGACAGAGCTATGAATTACAGCCCTGTCGGGACCATGGCAATATTGGGGTGTCAGGCAGATGCTGAGACTGAGGTGGGGGATGCAGAAGTGCTCCCCAAACGTGACCACCACCATTTGCAGTGCCTCAATCTCAGCAGCCCTCACAGAAAAACACCAGGGAGAGCCATTCCTTTTATTGTACCTCTTTATTGTCTTTGCTGGGAAATGAAATCAAGAGAGGATGAAGGGGCAAAGAAGAGGAAGCTGYTGTGTCTTTCCAGGAACTGCTGACTCTCCACTCATGGTGTGTGTGCCCTTCTCAGCCTGAGCAGCACCTCACAGGGAGCCTCGGGGGCTCTGCCTGTTCTCAGCCCCCAACCCAGGCTTTTCTTGCTGGGRAAAACCAGCCCAAATCCGGAACAGTGTGTGCAGATCCCCTCTTCAGCACTGGAGCTTGCTGCCTTGGCATTTGAGCTTGAAGTAGAAGCGGTAGGAATTGTTGTAGGAGCTCAGGGTGCTGGCGAAGCACGAGGCCACCTCCGTGTCACACAGACAGGTCTCTCTCTCGCACCAGCTCTGCTCGGTACCTGTCAGGGGGAAACACCGAGCCCTGCGCTGCCTTTCCCGGCCGGAGCCCCGCGGGGAAGCGGCAGGAGCAGCGTGTCCCGGTGCTGACCCTCCCCAGCCCCTCCACACCGTGTCAATGCCCTTGAATTATCGCAGCCGGCCGGGAATTGGGCTGGAGGCGGTACTCACTGCAGGTGATGAGCCCGCCGGTGGAGGTGAAGCGGTACGGGGTGAGCACGGGGCTGCAGCTGCCCTCCCTCAGCCTCCTGTAGCAGCAGTCGTGGGCTTGGCAGCACCTGYGGGGACAGCAGGTCAAACCGCAGCCCCAAAACCCTCCCTCGTCACAGCCGGAGGGATCAGGAAGGCT
>NW_026624054.1:22311-26436 GCF_030028575.1 Malurus melanocephalus
GCCAGTGAGGGGCATTTTGGGGACTCAGGGCCGGGAGCGGTGGCGCTGCCCCGGTACTCACTGGTCAGTGGGGTCCACGGGGGTGCCGCTGCCCCCGATGCCGCAGAAGCAGCCGTACCAGCTGTAGGACAGCAGGGCGCTCCTCCCCGTGGCCGCCCTGATCATCCGCTCCAGCTCCAGCACGCTGGAGCCCGCCGGGAGCAGCCCTGTGGAGGAACGGGACGGGCTGGAGCCGGGACAGAGTGAGAGGCCGGGGGTGTTCCCTGCACCTCGCACCAGGCACGGGCATTAAACTGATCTGGCATTGCTGGAAACGGGCACTTTCAGGATTTGAACCATGAGAAGCTTTATCCCCCCACTCCAGAATTTTGGAATCATTGAGTCATGGAATGGTTTGGGTAGGGAGGGACCTCAAAGCTGATCCAGTGCCACCCTCTGCCATGGGCAGAGACACCTTCCACTGTCCCAGGGTGCTCCCAGCCCCAATGTCCAGCCTGGCCTTGGGCACTGCCGGGGATCCAGGGGCAGCCACAGCTTCTCTGGGCACCCTGTGCCAGGGCCTCCCCACCCTCACAGGGAGGATGGCTTTTACAGTCTGGCTTTTACAGCCACTGGATTTGGTCTGGCACAAGATCTTTTGCCCTCTGGACTGGCCCTGCCATGCTGCAAACTGCAATCCCCCATTGCCAGGGTCAGCCATGGGCCTGGCATAGGCAGAAAAAGGCGACAACAGGCTCCAGGGCCTCCTAAAATAAATATTGGCATCCCAAAGCCTCCCCATCCCAAARCCCTCCAGGACTGCAGAAGTTCTACACAAAGCACTGGAGAGAAACTGYCAGATTTAAACAAAACCTTGTATAGTGCACAAAGACTCGGGGTTTGTGCGTGGATCCCAGCCTGGCCGGGGACAATGGAGCACTTACCACAGGCCAGGAGCACGGCAAGGAGGAGATTCCTCATCCTGGGGCTGCCCTGGAGAGGGAACAAGGGCAGGAGATGAACTGGGGCAGGACAGAAGCTCCTGCAGTGCCCATACAGAGACACAGAACCAGCTGGGTGCACCCAAACTATACCCCAGGTGACATTTGTGTCACCATGGATGTACAGCGCTGTAAGGCATCACCGAGGGAGTCCTGACGGTTCTTTATCCCAATTTTTGGATGTGATGCTCAGCAGGGATGCGGTGGCCAGTCCTGCCCGGGGCTGGTGGAGCAGCTCAGGACCTGCAGCCCTCCCTCCTCCCCATCCCCTGGGCTGCCTGAGGAGCAGCAGAGCTGTGGGATCCCCGGTCCTTACCCCGCCCGGACCTGCGGCTCTCCTGGTGCGGCTCAGCGGGGTGGGTTTATATCTCTGCCGGGGCCCACCCCTTCTCTGTSTGTGCTGACAGAGCTGGGCTGGCCTGGAGCAGGGAGCATCCCATCTTGTCTTCCCCAAAAATGTGAGTTTTCCCATAGCAGCGAGCACCAGTGCTTCCTCTGTCACCTCACTCATCGCTGTCTTCGTCCCTGTGTGAGGCCAATCAAAACCTTGGCCAAGGTTTTAAAATCCATGGGATTTAGTGGCTGGAGAGATGGGATAGAAGTGATTTACACCCAGGATGGSACCTCAAAGGATGTTGAATCCTTGTCCCAGGTGCAGGGGCAGCACTTTGGGCTCAGTGCTGTCTCAGGTGGCTCCTTGGTTTTGTCAGCTCACACTCTGAAGCCTCAAAGATGGTTTTCTCTTGGCTCCTTCCTTGCAACTTCACCCCAAATCCATGGCTGCATCCAAATCTGGCCTTTCTAAAGCGCAAGAGAGAACAGCAAGCAACAGGATTGTAATTCCTGGGTCTGCAGTTTTCCTGTTCTGYCCTCTGTGGTTTTCCTGTCTGCCCAGAGTGCGGGGGTGAGGGGTCTGTGAAATTAAACCACCAGCAGCAAAGGCTGGAAAAGCCACAGAAACCTGACTTGGAATGCTTTGAGAACAGAGTTTATTTAATTCCCGTGACCCAAAYATGATACAGAGTCACGGGGGAGGCAGAAAACCAGACGAGATAAGGAACAAAAGCTGCTGTTCTCCCTCCAAACCGTGGGGCCAAAAGCAAACGCAGACACAAACACAGGTATCGGGCCCCACCCTCAGCGATTAACCACGCTCCTGGAGAAGAGAATTTGGCATTGGGAATTGTAAAGAAATGACTCACAGGTCTGGAGTCGAGAAAAGAAACCTTTGTTGAAATTCCCAGGAGCCACCAAAGCTGGCACTGGAAGGGACATCACCTCTCGGCTGCCCTCCAGGGTGGCAGAGCTGTTCCGGGGTTTTCCTCTTCTCTAACCTTGTATTTCCTGCTGCAAGTGGAGTAAAACCCCACCCCAGCCTGTTAAGGATGGGGAGCAACCTCTCACCTGCCTCCCCACTCGCCAGCTGCACAAGAAAMCACCCCAAAATGCCACAGTGACAGCCCCAACCCCTGCTTTCCCYACCTGCCTTTTAAAACCAGGGTATCTCTAATAATTAATTGATTAATTTCCCCCTTTTCCACTTCCTCCATAAAATACTTCCACTGCAGAAGGTTTTCCCCACTGTRGTAATCATTGTCTGCTCTGCTCCTGCTTTGGCGTTGCAGGTCCTTGGTTTTTTKGGGGAAAGATCTGGGGTTTTGCTGTAGAGTTTGAATAATCTGTGTGAAAAGCATTGTTCAGGGGTGTAAATAGAGAGCAGAGGGCTGGGATCACATGGTTTTAGAATCCACACGTGTTTTTAACCAAATTCCCTCTTTTGAAGTGCTCCCTCTCCGTGGAGGACCTCACAGGAGCACCCACACGAATCTAAACCCTGTTTTTAACCAACCCACAAACTTGAGAGCTTGAACACCACCTCCGGAAAGTGATTATCCCGTTGGAAATATGGAACCTCTCAGCCTTCCTGTGGAGCAAGCAGAGCCGGGAATCACCCACCCCTCTGTTTGCTGAGGGCCTTATTGAAGTGTAAATCCACCGCCAGCTTTGATCAGCAGCACGCCTGTTTTCCCGGCAATATCACCCAACTTCCTGGGCTGGAGGGAGCTGATAGGGGGCTATTGTTCTATTTATTTTATTTATTTTTAGTGCACAGGTTCGCCTTGATCTTCCCAGCCCRCAGGGTGGAGACCCCGGGTTTATGGTGGGTATTTATCGCTCGGTTCTTGCTGCCCTCGATGGGCATCTGTCAGTGGGAGCAGCACTGGGAGTGGGTGAATGGGAAGGGATGGAAATGTCAGTGTTATGTGGGGTGTTCCCAGAAGGAAAACTGACCCAGGCATCATTTATAGCTCGGGAGGACTCCCCCTCCCTCCCGGCTGGAGCTTTCCCAGCACAAAGAAACTGCCCCAAAAGAGTTGTTTTAGGTTCCTGTGCGATCTTGTGAACAAAGTGTAATTTTTAAAAGGTGCTTTTGTCAGAATTCATGAGTTTGGGGTTTATTTGTTGTGTTTTATTCAGTAGTCACTGAATGTCACAGGGAGGTTAAACTCTGTCTTGTCCTCTCATCCTGCTGCCTTTGCTCAGGACAGGCTGTAATGCCTTGGTCTTAAACTTTCAGGGTTAAGCCCCAAAGATTAGGGTTTTTAAGCAGGGTGACAACATTGTGGTTTTGCTTTGGGTGGGTTGGAGGAATGAGAATTACTGCAGGAGGGCTGGGACAATCTGGGTATCAGAATGTGGAGTCTGGGAGAGAAGCCTGAGCCACCCCAGGACATGGCCGTCCCGAAAATTTCCCGTTTCCGTTCTCGTTCTGTTCCCATCCCCATTCCCGTTCTGTTCCCATTCCCGTTCCCATTCTTGTCCCCGTTCCCATTCCCCGTTCCCATTCTTGTCCCCGTTCCCACTCCCCATTCCCATTCCCATTCCCTTTCCCATCCCTGTTCCCATTCCCATTCCTGTTCCCATTCCCATCCCCGTTCCCGTTCTCGTTCCCATTCCCGTTCGCATTCCCGTTCCCATCCCCGTTCCTGTTCCCATTCCCTTTCCCATCCCTGTTCCCGTTCCCATTCCCATTCCCATCCCCGTTCCCGTTCCCCTTCCCGTTCCCGTTCCCGTTCCCGTTCCCGTTCCCATTCCCATTCCCATTCCCATTCCCGTCCCCGTTCCCCTTCCCGTTCCCGTTCCC
>NW_026624054.1:26879-43110 GCF_030028575.1 Malurus melanocephalus
GGGCAGGTGAGGGGCGGCGGGGCCGGGAGAGGGTGCGGGTGCGGGACCGGGTGAGGGACCGGCCGGGAACAGCCCGGGCTCGTCCGGAGCCTGGACGGCGGGGCTGTGGAGCCGCGCTGGGGGTCGGACTCTGCCGCGCTCCTGCCGTGGGCTCCGACCCAGGCGCGGCTGTGGGCCCGGCCAGGCTGTGGCACTGAGGGCTCTGCTTGGGGCTGTGCCAGCCCTCACCAGGACAAGGGGCAGCGGGCAGGGATTGATGCCCAGGAAGTTCCACCTGAACTTAAGGAAAAGCTTTGAACACCCTGGAATRCATTGCCCAGAGAGGGTGTGGAGTCTCCCTCGCTGGAGATGTTCCAGACCCATCCGCACTCGATCCTGTGCTCTGGGCTGACCCTGCTGGAGCAGGAAGGTGGCACCAGAGGAGCTGCCAYTGTCCCTTTCAGCCTGACCCATTCTGTGACCCCGTGGTGTAGGTCAGGGGTGTGAAGTGCTCACATTTGCAGGCCCTGGGGTCACCGTTTTGGGGTCACCTGTGGGCACAGCCCTCCCTGGCTGCAGTTCCCTGTCCTGATCCCTCACCACACCCCGTGTTGTCAGCCTCTCCCCTCTAACCTGGGATGGGATGGTACAGACACCCGCGGGAGGGTCCCACCGGGGCTTCTGCCAACTTGGTTGGTTGGGGGTTTATTCTTGGGTTTATTTATTTATTTATTCACTGGATATTTTTAAGTGCTCCCGTGTGCTTGGGAGTTCTCCCTCTGTGCRTTGTTGCCTTGGAGTTTATTTGTTAGAGCACTAAGGGGAAGGCACAGCCCCTGTCCCTCCCACAGGCTCTGGGGACACTGAGGTCAGTCACCCGGGCACGTGTCCCTGTCCAGCTCTGCTGAAGGCTTGGGAGGGACAGCTCTGTCAGCTGGGGCTGGGCAGGGTGTGCTGGGCTTCTGCCTTGGCCCTGCTCGCTGGAGGAGAAATCAAGTRTTAAATAACAAACATGGCTGGCAAAGTGCCACAGGGGCTGTTCCCTCTGTTTGTTTGGTTAAGAACAGAATCACAGAAGGGTTTGGRTTGGMAAGGGRCAGGCTCATCTYATTCCACCCCAGCCATGGGCAGGGACACCTTTCACTATCCCAGGGTGCTCCAAGCCCYYTCCAACCAGGCCTTGGACACTGCCAGGGATCYAGGGGCAGCCACAGCTTCTCTGAGAAACCTGTGCTAGGGCTTTACCACACTGACAGGGAAGGATTTCTTCCCAWTATCCCATTTAASCCTGCCCTCTGGCAGTGGGAAGCCATTCCCACTTGTCCTGGCACTCCAGGCCCTTGTAAATAGTCTCTCTCCATCTTTCCTTTTGGGTCCTTCAGATTCTGAAAGGCCACAATTAGTTCACTCTGGAGCCTTCTCTCTCCAGGCTGAACAATCCCAATTCCCTCAGCCTTTCCTCTCAGCAGAGCTGCTCCATCCCTCCCATCATCCTGGCGGCTGCTCTGGACTCACCCCAGCAGCTCCACGTCCTTCCTTTGCTGAGGATCCCAGAGCTGGAGGCAGCTCTGCAGCTCATTCTTCTCCCAGGGTTGCTCTTCATCCCTGTTTCACCCAGGGGTGCCTGGCATTGTCCTGACCCTGGTGTAAGGTTTTGCCCTTGGCTTTGCTGAACTCCATGAGGTTTGCATTGGCCCATACACTGCTGAGGTGACAAACAGCAGCTGAGTGTGATTGTGTCACTCCTGGAAGAATGCCAAGCAATCCATGGTGTCTTTTTCTTCCCCCTTAGTAAATGCTGCCACAAAACCCAGAGGCAGGGAAGAGCAGGTTCCCTGTGGCACTTCTCCAAAGCATTGCTGGAGGTTGTGACCCGATGGCCTGTCCTGGCACAGCTGAGTGCTCTGAGTGCAGCCTCATTTGGGGAACACGCAGCAGAACTTGGCTTCCTCCTTAGTGGAGGTTATATCACAGAAGCATGGAATATCCTGGGTAGGGAGGAGCCCACARGGATCGTGGAGTCCAACTCCTGACCCTGCACAGACCCCCAACAATCCCACCCTGTGCATCCCTGGCAGTGCTGTCCAAACGCTCCTGCAGCTCTGGCAGCCTCAGGGCTGTGCCCATTCCCTGGGGAGCCTGGGCAGTGCCAGCACCCTCTGGGGGAAGAACCTTTCCCTGAAATCCATCCTAAACCTGCCYTGGCGCAGCTCCAGCCATTCCTTCAGGTAAATCATTCTCTGTTAAGCAGCTTTTGGTCACAGGAGAGTCACAACAGTTTTCTGTGTATTGAATCAGGGTTTTTCTAACTCGGTTTTGAGATATCTTTAAAATATGAAGTGTAGTCAGTCTTATCCCAAAATCCACAATCTGCCAGTGCAGGAACAGTGAAAAGGCTAGAGCTGTGCTCTGAGCTTCACTCATCTCCCTTTCACTGAGTTTCCAGCTTCAGAAGTATAAAAATGTGCTTTCCACCAAAAACTTACATTCAGTTGCAAAGGGCACAACTTCCCAAAGCTCTGGGTCAACTTTAACCGATTCCTGCCCAAGCCAGTCCCTACAAATAAAACATCTGCCCCAYTCTGTGACTCAGCCCTTACTGCACYGCAGGGCTGCTGCCTGCCCACACAGGGACACCCCAGATTTATCCCGTTATTGGCTGACAYGTAGCACAACCTGGGAGCTGCAGGGAGATGGAACTCTTTGGAGATTTCCTGCCCAGTTCCTGTAACTTTTCCCTCTGCTCATGACCCGCAGGTGCGATGGCCACAGCAGCTTTCCTGGACTCAGCACCAGCTCAACTCCGTTTCCCTCCAGGCTCAGCTGCTCTGCCRCGGGTCAGCGCCGTCACCATGCATGTCACCAGGCCCAAATCTGCCAAGGGACGGAGACCAAGCTTGAGCCACCCTCAGGGCATGGGAGCCTGTCCRTGCCATGTGCCATCTTCCCCACTGGCAGCCTCTCCTCGGCAATTAGTGAGCAGCCGGAGAACACCGCTCAGCAAACCAGCATTCCTACCTGCCCAGGTGTCAGCTGAGAAAATCCCAAAGCTCCTGCAGCAAGTGCCTCTGAAGAGGTCCTGTTCCCTGAACAAGTACCGTGTGCTCCCCTCCATCGTCAGGAAGAGCACAAGGAGYGATGCTGTGGAAGCGTTGGCTGAACAGACCAACCGGCTGGAAGTGAGTGAGGGGCAGGAGGAAGCTCCAAAAGCCATCAAGACTCTTTCTGGAGAACAAGGATCTGCCAGCACATTGTCAGGAAGTGACATTCCCACTGAAGAGAGCTCACACGTGCACCGTGCCCCTGAGCAGCAGGGAAGGCAAGCAAGGCAGCAGAGCCCTCGGATGTGCCCTGTAAGCCGGGAAGAGCCGCACATGCTGCTCGCGGTCCGATCACCCTCTGGGCAGAGGTTTGARCACCACTTCAAGCCCTCTGACAGTCTCCAGATGGTCCTTGCCGTGGCAGGACAGAAATTGTTGGCCAACTACCAACACTGCAGTGTTGAAACMATGGAGGTGCCCCGGAGGAGCTTCTGTGACCTTACAAAATCCCTTCAGGAATGTGGGATCCTCCCCAAGTCGGTGCTGTGCATCCGACAGGACAAGAAGCGYGATGCAGCAGATCTTTAGGCATACAGAGATAGCGTGGGTCCTTCTGCTCAGTGGGATGCATTGCTTCTTCCAAAAAACTGAGAATCTGATGCTTCCTGTGCCTTCTTCTTTATCTTCTRTCTCCCACAAGTTCCCCGTGAAGCAGAGTTATGGATCTGTCTCGAAATAGTATTTTAGATGTGTAAACCTGATTCATACGGAGCAGCTTGTGTCACCTGTGCCATCACAAATTTCTGCTTGAGTGCCACCAACCTTCAGCCTTTTTGGTTTGTTGAAGTTGCTGATGTTCTTTGAAAACTGAAGTTTCCARGACCTCTCCCCTTGTCCTTTTCTCTATTTTGGGAAGGTACCACATCTCTGAATGCWGAGGCACCATTTGGGAAGGTAAAACCAGAACTGGTTTAGCCACAGGACCACCTTCAGTAGTTTATCATTATCCTAAACACCTTCTCAAGAGACTAAAAAGGAGATCAAACCCCAAAACCACTGGAAATGACAGTAACAACACACAAATGGCTTATTGTGAAGTATTGAATTACAAAACTGATCATAAAACGCTATTTTTATGAGAGCTCAGGTATTTCTGGGTAACCTCACTCCAGCTCTTAAGTGTGACTAACTCATCTTTTTAAGAATAAATGATGATTATTTTGACTGAGCAGCAGGATTTTCTCTTTAGTTTTCCTTCTCTCATTCAGCTCATGTGGTCCATAGGTRAGGAGAGTTAAGAAGGGATAGTACAGATAATTCCATTTAACACCTCTACACTGAAGTGAGTTCGTCCAAGAAACAAGTGCTGCTTTGGGAATTTTCAARTAAGAAGGTTAATACCAAATGGGATTTGACTGGAAATGGGCTCATGAAGTAAACCATCCTTTACTAAACCATCATTAAAAGGCTGATTGGGTGACTTGGCAGGTTTAGGTAAATACAATGCGCTTGTGCTAAAAAAAGAGAAGTATCTCCTAGTTTCTAATGGAATTTCAAAGGCAATAATTTTTAATCTCCTTAAAAGTGAAGCACTTGCTGCACAGATGAGTGAGTTTAAATGTTTTGAGGCAAACCTAGTTTATTTTGAAGCTCAGTGTAACTGCAAACCAACTCAGCACAGGAGCACAAAAAGTAACAGGAGCAGAAAGCTGATGCTGGCGCTGATTCTGAGTGCAGTACCTGACACTAAATGAAGTGTTCAGGGTCCAGCAGCTTTGTAAAACCAGTGCCTGATGGAATAGCAGTACCTGCTTCTATTAGTGATGGGATTCACTCAGCAGCAGTCCCAGATATCAGAACATATGGATGCTTTCAACAGAACCACAAAGTATTTCACCTSGTTTCAGGAAAAGGGACCATTTTCTTCAGGTTAGGTAATCAAATCCTTTTTTTTCTGACTGTTCTGTGTACTGTGTTACTCCTACATTTCAAGAGTGTTCCATACTGTTTAGGCTGAAATTCTAACTTCAAATGATTTACGTGAGGAGAGGTTTATCCATCACAGCTGCTCTTAAGAAATGCCTTTAATTTGATGGCAAATACCTCGRGGGCTGCCCAGATCAGCCTTTGGATGGTCAGCTGCCCTCCACACCACCCTCCTGGAGTTTGCATCTGCATCCTGTGCTGGATACAAGATTGCAGCCAAGGAGGAAGCACTTTGGAACAGTGACAGGCTGTTACCAGGCCTGRAGACCACCAGGCAGGTGTGAGAGCTTTGAACAAGAACAGAACAATCAGACAATAACTTGTCTCACAGTGGACTTTTCATGCTGGCGGACATTTGTCCTGGATATCTGAGATAAAGCCAGATGAATTTGGTTCTAATCACCTCACCCAGGCTACAGCAACTCCAAAGATGGGCAAAAACCATCAAGTCTTGATCTAGGCTAACACAGCACAGAGAAAACCCTTTATTTCTCCCTCAGTTCTCCTTCTCTTACCTTTGAAACTGTTCTGGGGAGGTTTTAGTAGAAACTCTGCCAAGTCCAGCACAAGAAGCACAGGGGGGAAGAACAGTATTTATCTGACCTCATTTATTGTGTGGCATCATTTAACAAACTTCTTTGGGGAAATCTTGTATGAATTTCAGCAATAAAGTTCAGTCTGTCAYAGGATGAGAAGGCCAAAAATAGAAAACTTGGCAAGACTTTTAACACCAAAGTATTCAAGCAAGAAGTCAGCAAAGAGATCGTTCAGTATGTGTTCTTTAATTCCAATTAAAAGTACATTAGAAACAGCACACAGGACCAGCAGCAGCTTCCATAACAATTCAACCCAATCTCTGCTGTCACCAGGTCATTCAGCTGTACTAGGAAAGTTGTGATTAAATCAAGTCTTCCACTCCACACGCAAGCATTCACTCACCTGCCACTTTAAATAGGATTCCAACAGAATAAAAATAGATACACCCCAGAATACAAAAAGTTTAATTTTAAGCTGTTTTTTTTTTCTTCACTAAAGCCTTTATACAAATTGATAAAAGGGTGCACAATTTCCTAAAATTTTAGGTACATTTTAAATGAGCCTTTTTTTACTTGGTAAAAGGATCCATGTTCCTGTCTTTGAACAGAATATGATGGCCAAAATTGCAAAGGAAACAATTCCGTTTAAATTTACAATTTATACATTTGTTTTGATGTGATTCCCACACTGAGTAGCAGGCCCATGGCTGCTCACGCAGGCCCCATTTACCCCTGACAAAGAGCTGTGCACCCTAAATTCTGCTTCAGGAGCCTCCTCCTCCTCCTGGAGACTGGGCTGGGGGAATAGCCCACAGGCATCCAGCTGTGGGCACCAGAATGGTCCCAACACACAGGAGGGGTCAATCCTTCCTTCTCCATGCAACACCCCAGGGCAGGGACCAATGACCTATTTTGCACTATGGAGCACTTCCCACCTGCAATTCGGCTGAGCAATTTAACTTAAAAACTCTGGTACTGGAACATACTGTAACAGGTAAATTTGGAGTTGCAAGGGTAAATTTTTTTGGTCGGTCCAGGCTATCATGATTTTTTTGTTATTTTATTCCTGTATTTGATGGGTGAAGCCCAACAGCTTTGTATATTTTCCATGCTCACAGCACGGTGCATTTCATCACACGGTGAATTGAATTCACAAGAGGTGAAATTCATCAGACAATTCATTAGTACAGTTCCCTTCATACTGCCCCTCCCACCCCACCCACCCACACCGTAGCCAGGTTAAAATACTCGGGATGAACTCTGTAGTGTCACCACCACCCACATCACGGAGTGCAGCCATCCCAACAAATCCAGGACAAAGGAAACGAAAATACTGCCCAGCAAAAGCGACACGGCACCTGTGTTTGCGAGTAGGAGCTACTGGAGACATCCTCAGGACAATTTATGTAAGGAAAAGCAGGGCAAATCCATCAGGAAGCCAGAAATGAGTCTTAAAGAGCTCAGGGGAGCGCCAAAGAGAATGACATCCTAGTTTGTACAAGTTGAATATTTAGCCAAAAACCAGCTGCCTTGTTTGGGTTTTTTGTTTTTCTTTCCTTTCCTTATGTCCRTTATATATTCAGCTGTTCAATTTAAACTGATCAGGTTAATGCTGCACAATATTCCAATTAAAGGCAATAATTTTTTTTTSTTTTAAAATTTAGGTAATTCCATATTGCCTCTCTTTTGGCAAGTGTACTTCTCAGAATTCCAAAGATCATCCCATTTTAAGGCTAAACTAAGAAATGTTAAAAGCTTCTGTAAACATTTCCTCTTCCTCCCCATAGTTGCACAATTTGAAGTCCAACTGCAATTTTGAGAATGAGGTAATTTTTGTGTACTCATATCTTAAAAGAGTCCTTTTCGGGACGAGCTGAGAGGCTGTGCCAATCCAAACGCTGATCCAATTGTAGTGGGAGAGCTTCCACAGTAGGGCACACACCAGGTCCAGCAGCTATTTYAGTTATTTATCTTCTCAATTTCATCCAAGTCGTCAGTATCCAATTTGTTTATCTTTTTGTCTGGGAAAGAAGAGAAGTAAGTCAGATTTTGTAACACTGAGCAGATAAGGGAGAGAAGCAGAGAATGCTGCTCTCCTTAGGTGGATTTGAGTTCTGGTTCATCAGGGAATGTTTAGTCAGGTTTTAAAAATACAGATTAAAACCGTTTCCTTTTATCAAAGGCCTGTCTGGATACTCCAGTGTTACCCAGCCCTGGAACAACCACTTAAAGGAGCATCCAGGCAGCCAGCAAACACACTCTTGACTTATTGTGCTCCTGTCACAGGCAGCAGGTCACAGCCCCAAGTGACACCCTACCAACCACACCTCTGTGCTGCTCTGTCACCAGTTTCAGGCTCAACAAACACCCGTCAGCCCTGCTCAGCATCCAACAAATCAAACACTGCAGCAATTCAAGTTTAGAGAAAGGAGAAAGCCTGAGGGTACTTACTGAAATGTTCCTGGATTCTGTTGAGAATGTTCATGCTGTGCTTGCTGTCCACCATGTTAATGGCCAGCCCTCGCTTGCCRAAGCGGCCAGTGCGGCCGATGCGGTGCAGGTAGGTCTCGTTATCTGGATTTCCATCCTTATCCACRGGAAGATCAAAATTGATAACAACAGAGACCTGCTCTACATCAATCCCTGACAAAAGGAAAGCATTGGGTTACACAGCTTCACTTAAATTCTTGTAGGGCAGGAACAGCTTCCTCAGACTCTGAAATGGAGCTTTTCCACAATATCCAGTAGGGCACTTGCAAGTAAAAACTATCGAGCTGTTAGAGCAGAGAATCCTACTAAAGCAGCCAAAGACACTTAAATATTTTGGAAATTCTACCAATACTTTGTAAAGTCTCTCCTCCTCTGCAAAGCTCTAAAGACTGCTTGTTTTTGTCAAAGTACAATCCTGCCTTAACTGTTCTAGGATACTGAATTACACCACAAATTCCTACCCGGACAGTGAACTGGATTTCGCTATTCTTAAGTTTTCTGTACTTGGGCACATGTTTACTGCAAACCCTGAAGGTCAGCAGCACAAACCAGGCTTGGCGTCAGATTCTCACACAGGATGGGCTTTCATATGAGGAATCCTGTGCCCACAGGCATCCTGACTGCAAAGACACCAATTTCTCCCGACTGGAACASCTGAGGATGCAAATTCTTCCTGCARCCTGGCCAGGGGTTATCCTATATATCTAAGTGTTATTTATATTTCTCGTATCTATCTAATATGTGTGATCTTAGGAAGCTGGTCAGGGATACGTGTTATCTTAGGAATTGTCACTTCCAGCCCTCCCTGGCCCCGTTCTGCCATGTCCTACCTCTGGCACAGACGTTTGTGGTCACCAGCACCTTCTCCTTGCCCTCTCGGAAGCGCTCAATCACAGCAGCTCTCTGCTCCACCATCATCTCCCCGCTGAGCAGAGCCACCTGATGGCCTTCCCGGGACAGCTCCGCCGCCAGCCACCCTGCTGTCTTCCGAGTCTGGAACACACAGCCAGCCTCAGGTTTGGGAGGGACTTTTAATGCTGGAAAGCAGCAATAAACCTCTCTGGGGGCCCACTGGAAGCTCAGTGGCTGCTCAGTTTTTGTTCCCATTACAAACTCTATCAGAATGAGGAAAATGAGTCTCTGCCACCACAGGAGGCCTTGATTAATAAAGGACACATTTTCTTTGTGCTCTGCTCCTTGGGTTTCACTCTGCTGGCGACTGACATTACAATGCACACTGATGAAAATTGTCACAAAACCACAACTACTCAGCTTGGAAAATGGCAGGATTGGAGCTGAGTGTAGTTGTGAAATCCCACAGAGGCTCTAGGCAGCCTTGAATTAAACAATTCCTAATTATGATACAGTTTTTTGAGCTCCAATTATGTCTTGAGACAGCCTAAAATCAAACTGCTGCAGCAGACTCCAAACACTCATCCTGTCTGAGCTCACTTTGCCTRGCTGTTCTGTGCTGTCAGCATTGTGTTTTCCCTAAAAAAAATTATGGTGGCTTCCAGAAAAAGAAAACAAAGCCTCAGTATCATTCACAGTGAGATTCCAGAGGTGTATCCTCAATTACCTGAGGGAAATGGAGTCCCAGGAACAGCTCTGTATCAGCTAGAGAAAAGATTTCCCAATCCCCCATTCTGCCCTATTTGCATCCATATTCCAGCCCCTCTTTTTRTTTTTTTCAGTAGTTCAGAGTTTTGGTAAAATATGCATTACTCTGATCTTTGCTTCAGAGGATTTCAGGCATAAAATGATGATTCAGGAATAAAAAAAGTCCAACAGTGTCTCCTGGATGGACAAACCCAGGGAATCAAACCAGTCAGTGCTAACCTGGCTCTCAAGATTTCACTCAAAGATGGAGCGAGAGAAGCCCAAAAGGGCAATTTCTGTTCTCTGTTTCTTTCTGGAAACCATGCCTGGCCTGGTTTGGGTACTAGCAGACCCTGAGGGGGCACTAGGACCAGCATTCCCTGGAAGTACTCACGTGGCAGAAGATCATGGCCTGGGCRATGGTGATGGCACCATAGATGTTACAGAGAGCCCGGAACTTCTCATCTCTGTTATTGCACAGAACGTAATACTGCTTGATGGTGTCCAGGGTCTCCTCCTCACGCTTCAGCTTGATRATGTTTGGGTCAGGAACAACTTTTTGAGCAAACTTCCACACAGAATCCTCAAAAGTGGCTGAAAACAGGAGCATCTGGCAGTCCCTGGGGAGCATTCTGAAAAAGAGRGAAATAAGGGAGGGTTCCCACACAACAGTGCCATCTCCTGATATCCTGACAGAATTCATGTTATGAGAAAATGAGGATCCTAACCCCTAGAACCAGTTATTTCAGTGGCTGGAAAGACTCATGCCAGTCTGACCCACCCATGATCTCTCCCTCATGGACCACAGGCATCCACACTTGCCTTCTTAAAAAGCAATAAACCCTGCTCCAGGGACAGGATTTTTATTCTGTAAGGAAATGAAACCACCTGTCATCCCCTGACATTGTGCCTCTGTTAACCACCTGGACTAGAGCTAATCCATCATTTTAATCTCATTGCTTCACCAGTGAGRTCAGTGGTCCCCACCCCAGCCCTGCTGTCCCTGCAGTGCCAGTCTGTACCTCTGAATGCGGATGCTCTGGTCCTGGTGGCCCTGCGTGGCGATCATCACATCTGCCTCATCCAACACAAACACCTTGATCTTCTTGGGATCTATGAACTTCAGTTTGGAACACCAGTCCAGCACGGTGCCGGGTGTGCCGATTACGATCTGCTCTGAGATCTTCTGCCCTCTCTCCACTGCCAAGACAGAAGAAGGGATGCTGTAGGGTGGCTGTGCAGACAGGGGAATGCTCTGTCTCTCTCTGACCCAGCCATTTCACCACCTGACTGCTCAGGTGCACCTGAGGAGCACCATTTCCTCATTCCTGTTTGTGGTGTTTCCCTTTACTCACGTTTGTTGCCTCGGACAGCGTAGGCGAGTTTCAGCTCCGGGTAAAAGTTTCCCATCTGTTCAATCACTTTTCCTGTTTGAAGTGCCAGCTCGTATGTTGGGGAAAGGCACAAACACTGGAGGAACAGAAGGATAACGAGTGAAATGATCAGCATCCAGGGCAACATTATCACACCTGCTTTTTAAAATCCTTTCTGAAGTTTTCTTCAAGACAAATATGCAAGTGGCTGAACAGTTTCTCAACTATCCCATGAGGAAACTGGATTAAAAAAGCCCCTTCCACCCCAAACCCACTCATCCAACCCCCTTCAGACTAGGCTGTTTCTCTGATTTAAGTCCTCCCAGTTCATTTAACTTCTCACACACCAATGGCACCCTGTGTGATGCACAGRAAGGACTGACAGGAACAAGCTTTGAGCAAAATCCACATCTTTTGCACTGAAGGCATTTTGATAAATCCCCAAACCTCCACCCCTGCTTTAAGCAGTTTAATGAACATAGCACCACGGCTCCATCAAGGCACGAATTTAGATCTGACAGCCTCCCAGCAGCCCAGACTCTTCACTAGATGGCACTGCACCACCACGGAGCACCCCAGAACAGCCACATCCCACATACTTTACCTGTGGGTACTTGTTCCCAGGCTCAACCCTGCTGAGCATAGCCAGGACGAAGGCAGCTGTCTTGCCAGTACCGGACTGCGACTGTGCGATGAGGTTCTGCGGGCTGRGGGCACAGCAGGCACAGCTCAGAGGGTGAAGCAGCACAGCAGCAATTAAATCCTGCCACATCCACCCCTGCTCTGGATCCATGGCCAYTTTGACCAGCTACGCTTCACAGGGCAGGAATTACTTCCTGCCCAACTCTGTCCTTCAGTGTTTCTCAATTAGGACGATTTGGAAGGAGAACTGTGGTTATCTCTCAGTAATTTCCCATTCCACGTATCTTCCCCAGTGTCTTAGTACCTCACAGATTCCAGCTCTGAGTTGTGGAGGGGAAAACCAGCACCTCAGCTACTCCCACCCACCCAGGATTTCTGAGCTATTTTGTATTATTTCTTCCCAAACTGATGAGGAAAATGGGATTGACCTCCCACACACCACAGCACTGCATCCTCAGTATCAGCCCTACGAAAAAGGACAAATTCAGGGCTGCTGTCACACAGTTAGCAACCACAAAAACACCATGGCATGGGAACCCTTTYTCCATATCCTGAGAGCTTCTCTATCACCCTCCTCCCATCCAAAATTCAGTAAYAGCACACTAAACCTTTCAAATCCTTCTGTTCTGGTACAGAGTAGGAAGAATGTTTACATACGGTTCAGCAAGCATCATGGGCAGGGCATTCTCCTGGATCTTAGATGGTCTGTTGAAGCCCATGGCATAGACTCCTTGCAGGAGCTGTGGTTTCCTGAAAACAGAAATTTTTATATCATGACCTATKAAAGTCCATTTAGTTTTCATTTGTTTACAAAAAGATGAAAAAAAMCGTTGAGAAAATGACCTAGAGCTATCCCTGCTACAATCCCACCAGTGAAACAACTATGGTCAGCATCTGGAAGCTACAAGTGACAGCAGGAAGTTTGGACAGGAAGMTTTACAAAACCCCCTTGGTTCTGTAAGTCAGCCTGCCTGTCCAGCTCCAGGGCAAAGYCTGTGTCTAAGGCCAGCACTGCTTGTTCCAAAGCAGCTTTTCAGACAATCCAGGAATCCCAGAGCAGAAAGCATTAATCCTGTCCTTCAGGCCAATCCCATTTCCTCAGCCATGCCTAATCTCAGTGCCAAAATTATCACTCCTCGATGACTCAAACACCGGACAAAGCCATCTTGGTACGTGAGGAACAGGAGGAAGGGATCATGAGGTGTCTGCAAGCACTTCAGGAAGTGGATTCTGTAATGTAACTGAGCGATGCTAGCTCAGGTAAATGACTTGTAATTAGCTCAGTTTGCTGTGACTGCAYCTTGTGATCCGTGGGTACAAGCCAACCCTCACACCCACAACTGTGTGCTGACACTGCTGGCCAGCAAACTCTCATCTCCTGCTTTCTCTCAAGGGAGCTTTCTATTCTCAACAGACACTTGTTAGACAAGAAGACCCCAGAACAACCCAAATGCAGGTTATGGTGCTGAAAACTCTCCACTGATGACCCCCCAAGTGCTGCCTGGATGCCATGAGTGCTCTCAGAAGGACTCTCCTTTCAAAGCACATTACAGATCTCCTGCCCACATTTCCCACTGCAGTGACTTCCTATTCAGCACAACATGCTTTTGCAAAAATTCTGTTATTACTTTCCAACGATGGCTGGAACAAAAGCTCTTTGAAAATGCAACCTTGTGCTGCTCCAAGCAAGGACAGACAAAGCCCAACTCTGCACCAGTTGCCAAGGATACCCAGAGTCATAACAAAATGAAGACTCAATTAGTCTGGCTGTCCCTGTCATTAACTCCCTGGGATTGTTTGCCTTTGGAAACACAAGAATTAGTCTAACAGGCACTGCAGGACCTCAGCTTCTTTTTGTAGACATTCAACCACTAACACTAACGAAGCAAAACATCCTGACATTTCATGGGGAGAAGGCTCCTTAGCTCCCATTTCCCTGTGGAGCGTGTAGAGCAACAAACCTGAGATGAATGCAAGCACAACAATCCCAACAGGACACATCCTCAGCTCATTAATATACATATATATATATTTATAAATATAAATATATCAATCTATCATGCCTTAAATACAGTTATCATCACTTGAAAGCTGCACTGGTAAAAGCTTTCAACAGGAAGGGTCAGAAAACACTCGTCTGTCCAGTACATAAATGCAGCATTGCAGGAAAAGAGCTTTTCCCTTTGTGCTGTTCACTGCTGTTTCAGATGGAAACTCCCACCAGGCACCCAGATAAATCAACTCTCCTTGCATTTAAATAATACAAATGATACACTCATTTATTAATGATAGATTGGCAGTAACCTGAAACACCCATCTATTTTTAAATGGTATCTCCTATGCAACTATGGAATTTTTCAGGACATGAGGAGAGGTTCCAACTACCTGATGGGCTCCAAACTGACATCTGCTCTGGAAGTCTCACCAAAACTGCTCTCCCTGAGTTTAGGAATGAGGCTTCTCACAACAAACTGAAAAATACAGTTATAAAGGAGCTTATTAAATATATCTGRTCCCAGAATTTAACAGCTCCATGCAGTGAAGGCTCTGGCTCATCCCAGCAGGCACTTACAGGCGTAGCTCCTCGAAAGACTTGACAGAGTAGAGGGGTGATGTGGGGTCCCTTTGCAGCACCTCCACCTGATTTGTGGTGTCAACCAGGTTACTGCGGATCAGCTTGTTCAGTAAGGACTGAGCAGCTCTGTCCTCTGGAAAAGGAGGTGGAAAACACAAATCCATCAGTCACAGCCTGTTCCAGGTCTTGCTCCCTCTGAACTCCTGAGCCAGTTGAAAGGAACAGAATCCCTCCAAATACTGAAATTCTTCATTAGAATGTAATGGCTTGAAGAGCCCACACTTCCTGKATGAGATGTCAAGAGGTCCCAGAGATTTCCCCATTTAATATCCAGGAAGACAAACCAAATGGGACTTTAACAGATCCAGATCTCTGTTTATTTAAGCTATTTTGGCTTAGCATCTACCTGGGACAGGGGAAGGCCTCCTCAACCCTCACTCTGAAATATGGGCAGACACCTCTTRGGGTTTTATTTTTAAGGAAAGTTTGAGGATAAACAGTATTTTAAAAGATCCCAGAGCTGAAACACAAGGGCTGAGGATAAGGGAGATCCACACGAGGTTAAACTGCTGCACTCTGGGGTTTTGCTACTCAGTCTGTTTCYTAAAACCACCTTCTGAAAGATTTCAAGCTGTTACCCACCTCTGAACCGCCACYGCATAAACACAACTCGTTGGTTGCTACAGCAATCCCAGCTCCAGGTTATCCAACTGCTCCTGTAGCCAGTCCTGCCTGGAGAACACTGCTATCCCCTTATTTCTCTCCACTCTAATCCAGGAGTCTCCCAAGTTATTACAGGACACAATGCCTTTAAAAGTATTATGGAGGAAGGACATGTTTTACAATTAAGTCCTTGGGGCAGGATACAAGATCAGCGGTCCTGAGACACAAGGCAGACTTACTTTAAGTATATATTAAATCAATATAATTAGTAATGATATTAAATTATTTTCCCTGCCAAAGTATTTTTCAGGAAGGCACTTACCCTTCTCCTCGTCCTCTGTCTTCTCCACATTGTCGTCTGCCTTGACAATGGCACCTGAATTGGAAGAGTTTTGGGGGGCACATGTGAGGTCAGGCCTCAGGGACATCCCACACCCACARAGCTTTGAAACATGGGAAAAACTACAAAACAGCTCATTTTCCTGAGAACTGCCCTCATTTTCCTGAGGAGCACTGATGGAGAGCTCCATCACTGTGCAGAGGAAACCCAAGCTCCAGGTCCAAGTGGAGCTTATCAACCACACCAATGGATTTTGCTCACACAGCTCCCTGAAGACACAAAAATATTTGGTCTGTGCTGCTGTTTAATGTCAGCTCTTCTGGGATTTCATGGTTTATCAAGAATTTACTTTGGCAGCAGTCTGAACCCCACAGGGAAACATTCCACCCTTTTCAAGCCCATCTGAACAGATAAAACTCACCATTGGCATCTGGTTTGGTTTTTTCATCCTTCAGGTGTAAAGTGCTCAGCTAGAAATGAGGAAAAACASAAAATCAGAGAAATTCAAAGGCTCCCTATATTCTAATTCCAGCCAGGAATTAGATTTGGATAATAAATTTGGATYTATCAAGTTTGTGCATTGGCACAATGCACAAACCCTGCTCAATGGGAAGGATGAAGATACAAGAGGAAGTAGATTTTAAAAGCAAGAGTTTTAACAGAAATGCAAGTTTTTCCAAGCGGTAATGACAACACAAAGAAGGCGTTGTTTTCTGTCCTGTAACCTCCCCTCCCTAATAGCTCTGCTGATGGAAAATGGGAGAAAATCAGCATTCCAGGATGGAAACAGGATCCATGCACAGTCTTGGCCAGCACAAGCTGCTCCAGCATGAGTTCATTTCACCACCTGAGATGTGCAGGGAGAGCAGCCCMGAGGGCCTTCCCCACATCCAGGGGCTCAGTGAGTGCTCTGCGCCCAAGCACAGTGGTTGAGCATCTCAGAAAAAATAGAAAACAAATTTCTGAAGCACAAAGTTACATCTTTTCATTAAAAAAAAAAAAAAAAA
>NW_026624054.1:44500-44875 GCF_030028575.1 Malurus melanocephalus
ATCCCTGTGTGTGTGGGACTGTGATCCCTGTAGGGTGTGGGACTGTGACCCCTGTGTGGGGCTGTGATCCCTGTGTGGGACTGTGATCCCTGTGTGGGACTGTGATCCCTGTCTGTGTGTGGGACTGTGAGTTCTGTGTGGGACTGTGATCCCTGTGGGGTATGGGACTGAACCCTGTGTGGTGTGGGACTGTGATCGCTGTATGGGACTGAGATCCCTGTGTGGGACTGTGATCGCTGTGTGGGACTGTGAGCCCTGTGTGGGACTGTGATCACTGTGTGGGACTGAACCCTGTGTGGGACTGTGAGCCCTGTGTGGGACTGTAATCCCTGTGTGTGTGTGGGACTGTGATCCCTGTGTGGTGTGGGACTGTGA